>NC_074700.1:30939563-30944563 GCF_029448725.1 Salvelinus fontinalis | reverse complement strand
AGCTGGCGGGCATTACACCCCCCTCTCTCCAGCTGGCGGGCATTACACCCCCCTCTCTCCAGCTGGCGGGCATTATACCCCCCCTCTCTCCAGCTGGCGGGCATTACACCCCCCTCTCTCCAGCTGGCGGGCATTACACCCCCCCTCTCTCCAGCTGGCGGGCATTACACCCCCCCTCTCTCCAGCTGGCGGGCATTACACCCCCCTCTCTCCAGCTGGCGGGCATTACACCCCCCTCTCTCCAGCTGGCGGGCATTACACCCCCCTCTCTCCAGCTGGCGGGCATTACACCCCCCTCTCTCCAGCTGGCGGGCATTACTCCCCCCTCTCTCCAGCTGGCTGGCATTACTCCCCCCTCACCTCTCTCCAGCTGGCTGGCATTACTCCCCCTCCCACCTCTCTCCAGCTGGCTGGCATTACTCCCCCCCTCACCTCTCTCCAGCTGGCTGGCATTACTCCCCCCTCTCTCCAGCTGGCTGGCATTACACCCCCCCTCACCTCTCTCCAGCTGGCTGGCATTACTCCCCCCCTCACCTCTCACCAGCTGGCTGGCATTACTCCCCCCTCTCTCCAGCTGGCTGGCATTACTCCCCCCTCTCTCCAGCTGGCTGGCATTACTCCCCCCTCTCTCCAGCTGGCGGGCATTACACCCCCCTCTCTCCAGCTGGCGGGCATTACACCCCCCTCTCTCCAGCTGGCGGGCATTACTCCCCCCTCTCTCCAGCTGGCTGGCATTACTCCCCCCTCACCTCTCTCCAGCTGGCTGGCATTACTCCCCCTCCCACCTCTCTCCAGCTGGCTGGCATTACTCCCCCCCTCACCTCTCTCCAGCTGGCTGGCATTACTCCCCCCTCTCTCCAGCTGGCTGGCATTACACCCCCCCTCACCTCTCTCCAGCTGGCTGGCATTACTCCCCCCCTCACCTCTCACCAGCTGGCTGGCATTACTCCCCCCTCTCTCCAGCTGGCTGGCATTACTCCCCCCTCTCTCCAGCTGGCTGGCATTACTCCCCCCTCTCTCCAGCTGGCTGGCATTACACCCCCCTCTCTCCAGCTGGCTGGCATTACTCCCCCCTCACCTCTCTCCAGCTGGCTGGCATTACTCCCCCTCCCACCTCTCTCCAGCTGGCTGGCATTACTCCCCCCCTCACCTCTCTCCAGCTGGCTGGCATTACTCCCCCCTCTCTCCAGCTGGCTGGCATTACACCCCCCCTCACCTCTCTCCAGCTGGCTGGCATTACTCCCCCCCTCACCTCTCACCAGCTGGCTGGCATTACTCCCCCCTCTCTCCAGCTGGCTGGCATTACTCCCCCCTCTCTCCAGCTGGCTGGCATTACTCCCCCCTCTCTCCAGCTGGCTGGCATTACTCCCCCCTCTCTCCAGCTGGCTGGCATTACACCCCCCTCTCTCCAGCTGGCTGGCATTACTCCCCCCTCACCTCTCTCCAGCTGGCTGGCATTACTCCCCCCTCACCTCTCTCCAGCTGGCTGGCATTACTCCCCCCTCACCTCTCTCCAGCTGGCTGGCATTACTCCCCCCCTCACCTCTCTCCAGCTGGCTGGCATTACTCCCCCCTCACCTCTCTCCAGCTGGCTGGCATTACTCCCCCCCTCACCTCTCTCCAGCTGGCTGGCATTACTCCCCCCTCACCTCTCTCCAGCTGGCTGGCATTACTCCCCCCTCACCTCTCTCCAGCTG
This sequence comes from Salvelinus fontinalis, assembly GCF_029448725.1. Classification (NCBI taxonomy): domain Eukaryota; kingdom Metazoa; phylum Chordata; class Actinopteri; order Salmoniformes; family Salmonidae; genus Salvelinus; species Salvelinus fontinalis. The sequence goes on along the minus strand of NC_074700.1, from coordinate 30,942,866 downwards.
GCTGGCATTACTCCCCCCTCACCTCTCTCCAGCTGGCTGGCATTATACCCCCCTCACCTCTCTCCAGCTGGCTGGCATTACTCCCCCCCTCACCTCTCTCCAGCTGGCTGGCATTACTCCCCCCCCCTCACCTCTCTCCAGCTGGCTGGCATTACTCCCCCCCCTCACCTCTCTCCAGCTGGCTGGCATTACTCCCCCCTCACCTCTCCAGCTGGCTGGCATTACTCCCCCCTCACCTCTCTCCAGCTGGCTGGCATTACTCCCCCCTCACCTCTCTCCAGCTGGCTGGCATTACTCCCCCCTCTCTCCAGCTGGCTGGCATTACACCCCCCCTCACCTCTCTCCAGCTGGCTGGCATTACTCCCCCCCTCACCTCTCACCAGCTGGCTGGCATTACTCCCCCCTCTCTCCAGCTGGCTGGCATTACTCCCCCCTCTCTCCAGCTGGCTGGCATTACTCCCCCCTCTCTCCAGCTGGCTGGCATTACACCCCCCTCTCTCCAGCTGGCTGGCATTACTCCCCCCTCACCTCTCTCCAGCTGGCTGGCATTACTCCCCCTCCCACCTCTCTCCAGCTGGCTGGCATTACTCCCCCCCTCACCTCTCTCCAGCTGGCTGGCATTACTCCCCCCTCTCTCCAGCTGGCTGGCATTACACCCCCCCTCACCTCTCTCCAGCTGGCTGGCATTACTCCCCCCCTCACCTCTCACCAGCTGGCTGGCATTACTCCCCCCTCTCTCCAGCTGGCTGGCATTACTCCCCCCTCTCTCCAGCTGGCTGGCATTACTCCCCCCTCTCTCCAGCTGGCTGGCATTACTCCCCCCTCTCTCCAGCTGGCTGGCATTACTCCCCCCTCTCTCCAGCTGGCTGGCATTACACCCCCCTCTCTCCAGCTGGCTGGCATTACTCCCCCCTCACCTCTCTCCAGCTGGCTGGCATTACTCCCCCCTCACCTCTCTCCAGCTGGCTGGCATTACTCCCCCCTCACCTCTCTCCAGCTGGCTGGCATTACTCCCCCCCTCACCTCTCTCCAGCTGGCTGGCATTACTCCCCCCTCACCTCTCTCCAGCTGGCTGGCATTACTCCCCCCTCACCTCTCTCCAGCTGGCTGGCATTACTCCCCCCTCACCTCTCTCCAGCTGGCTGGCATTACTCCCCCCTCACCTCTCTCCAGCTGGCTGGCATTACTCCCCCCTCACCTCTCTCCAGCTGGCTGGCATTATACCCCCCTCACCTCTCTCCAGCTGGCTGGCATTACTCCCCCCTCACCTCTCTCCAGCTGGCTGGCATTACTCCCCCCCTCACCTCTCTCCAGCTGGCTGGCATTACTCCCCCCCCTCACCTCTCTCCAGCTGGCTGGCATTACTCCCCCCCCTCACCTCTCTCCAGCTGGCTGGCATTACTCCCCCCTCACCTCTCTCCAGCTGGCTGGCATTACTCCCCCCTCACCTCTCTCCAGCTGGCTGGCATTACTCCCCCCTCACCTCTCTCCAGCTGGCTGGCATTACTCCCCCCCCTCACCTCTCTCCAGCTGGCTGGCATTACTCCCCCCTCACCTCTCTCCAGCTGGCTGGCATTACTCCCCCCTCACCTCTCTCCAGCTGGCTGGCATTGCTCTGGTATTTCTCCATCAGCTGTCTGATCTGCTCTCTCTTCAGCGGAGGATACAGCACCTCGTTGAGACGAGAGTCTCTCTGACGACGGTTTATAAAGTCTGTCAGCTGATCCAGGGACAGGAAGGGCTTCCCCTTAGAACCACTGGGAGGGATAGAGCAGGCATAGAGTCGGTTAGAGAGAGAGATTAGGTTGGTAGAGCAGGCAGTTGGTTAGAGAGAGATTAGGTTGGTAGAGCAGGCATAGAGTTGGTTAGAGAGAGAGATTAGGTTGGTAGAGCAGGCATAGAGTCGGTTAGAGAGAGAGATTAGGTTGGTAGAGCAGGCATAGAGTCGGTTAGAGAGAGAGATTAGGTTGGTAGAGCAGGCATAGAGTTGGTTAGAGAGAGATTAGGTTGGTAGAGCAGGCAGTTGGTTAGAGAGAGATTAGGTTGGTAGAGCAGGCAGTTGGTTAGAGAGAGATTAGGTTGGTAGAGCAGGCATAGAGTTGGTTAGAGAGAGAGATTAGGTTGGTAGAGCAGGCATAGAGTTGGTTAGAGAGAGATTAGGTTGGTAGAGCAGGCATAGAGTTGGTTGGTAAAGCAGGCATAGAGTTGGTTAGAGAGATTAGGTTGGTAGAGCAGGCAGTTGGTTAGAGAGAGAGATTAGGTTGGTAGAGCAGGCAGTTGGTTAGAGAGAGATTAGGTTGGTAGAGCAGGCATAGAGTTGGTTAGAGAGAGAGATTAGGTTGGTAGAGCAGGCATAGAGTTGGTTAGAGAGAGATTAGGTTGGTAGAGCAGGCAGTTGGTTAGAGAGAGATTAAGTTGGTAGAGCAAGCATAGAGTTGGTTAGAGAGAGATTAGGTTGGTAGAGCAGGCATAGAGTTGGTTAGAGAGAGATTAGGTTGGTAGAGCAGGCATAGAGTTGGTTAGAGAGAGATTAGGTTGGTAGAGCAGGCATAGAGTTGGTTAGAGAGAGATTAGGTTGGTAGAGCAGGCATAGAGTTGGTTAGAGAGAGAGATTAGGTTGGTAGAGCAGGCAGTTGGTTAGAGAGAGAGATTAGGTTGGTAGAGCAGGCATAGAGTTGGTTAGAGAGAGAGATTAGGTTGGTAGAGCAGGCAGTTGGTTAGAGAGAGATTAGGTTGGTAGAGCAGGCAGTTGGTTAGAGAGAGAGATTAGGTTGGTAGAGCAGGCAGTTGGTTAGAGAGAGAGATTAGGTTGGTAGAGCAGGCATAGAGTTGGTTAGAGAGAGATTAGGTTGGTAGAGCAGGCATAGAGTCGGTTAGAGAGAGATTAGGTTGGTAGAGCAGGCATAGAGTCGGTTAGAGAGAGATTAGGTTGGTAGAGCAGGCATAGAGTTGGTTAGAGAGAGATTAGGTTGGTAGAGCAGGCATAGAGTTGGTTAGAGAGAGATTAGGTTGGTAGAGCAGGCATAGAGTCGGTTAGAGAGAGAGATTAGGTTGTTATGGTTTGTTGCGTTGTTTGATGTAATAATGTGTCTAACACTGTATGTATACAGTGTGTGTGTGTGTGTGTGTGTGTGTGTGTGTGTGTGTGTGTGTGTGTGTGTGTGTGTGTGTGTGTGTGCATTCGAGTGTTTGTTGTGTGTGTGTGTGAGACTCACAGCTCTACGAAGATGCGTTCTATCTCAGGTCGGAGACAGAGACTGTGGAGAAAGCTCTGGAACATATCACAAGTAAAGTCGTCTGGCT
>NC_074700.1:30822063-30934563 GCF_029448725.1 Salvelinus fontinalis | reverse complement strand
GACAGAAGGGGAGAACAGTGAGAGGGACAGAGACAGAAGGGGAGAACAGTGAGAGGGACAGAGACAGAAGGGGAGAACAGTGAGAGGGACAGAGACAGAAGGGGAGAACAGTGAGAGGCACAGAGACCGAAGAGGAGAACAGTGAGAGGGACAGAGACAGAGAGACAGAGACAGAGAGACAGAGACAGAGAGAAGGATAGTTTTTTGTTTCAATGGTCAAGGAAGGTGTGGTGAGAGATGAGGAGGGAGGAGAGAGATGAGGAGGGATGAGAGGAGGGGAGAGATGAGGAAAGGGGAGGAGAGAGAGAAAGAGAGAGAGAAAGAGAGAGATTTCCATGGTAACCTTAGCGGTGTCTTCCTGCATGGCCTGGAAGTTGAGGAAGGATACGTTGACCAGATCGTTGCCGTGGACGACCGTTACCAGCTTCCCCTCCACGGCAACGCCGCCCTCGCCTGGTGTACCCAATCCCAGCACCTCTCTAACACGCGCATCCTACAGGAGAGAACATACAACACGTTAACAGCACGTAAACAACATACACACAGACTTTAACCGCAGCAAGTCTCTAAAAAAGTTGATGTCCATCCACCGAGGCTTCCATTGTCTCATTCTTCTCCTCTCCCCTGTAACTATTCCCCAGGTTGTTGCTGTAAATGAGAATGAGTTCTCAGTCAACTTACCTGGTCAAATAAAGGGTTAAATAAAAAATACAATAAAATACCATTTTTAAAAAGGACAATGTCAGAGTTTAATTCAATAAAAGAAAACCTTTGAAATGGAGAGTTGAAAATAAAGAGAAGGGAGGGTCAGAAAATGGTTGTGAACTCTGAACTCTGTAGGTTTATAACCTCTCACTTAGCCTTAATATTACCTCCTGACTGTAGGTTATAACCTCTCACATAGCCTTAATATTACCTCCTGACTGTAGGTTATATAGTCACATCCATGTCTGTACATTATACCTTGAAGCTATTTTATCGCCCCCAGAAACCTCCTTTTACTCTCTGTTCCGGACGTACTAGACGACCAGTTCTTATAGCCTTTAGCTGTACCCTTATCCTACTCCTCCTCTGTTCCTCTGGTGATGTAGAGGTGAATCCAGGCCCTGCAGTGCCTAGCTCCACTCCTATTCCCCAGGCACTCTCTTTTGATGACTTCTGTAACCGTAATAGCCTTGGTTTCATGCATGTTAACATTAGAAGCCTCCTCCCTAAGTTTGTTTTATTCACTGTTTTAGCACACTCTGCCAACCCGGATGTTTTAGCCGTGTCTGAATCCTGGCTTAGGAAGACCACCAAAAATTCTGACATTTTCATCCCTAACTACAACATTTTCAGACAAGATAGAACGGCCAAAGGGGGCGGTGTTGTAATCTACTGCAGAGATAGCCCGCAGAGTTCTGTCCTACTATCCAGGTCTGTACACAAACAATTCGAGCTTCTACTTCTAAAAATCCACCTTTCCAGAAACAAGTCTCTCACCGTTGCTGCTTGCTATAGACCACCCTCTGCCCCCAGCTGTGCCCTGGACACCATATGTGAACTGATTGCCCCCCATCTATCTTCAGAGTTTGTTCTCTTAGGTGACCTAAACTGGAACATGCTTAACACCCAGCAGTCATACAATCTAAGCTTGATGCCCTCAATCTCACACAAATTATCAATGAACCTACCAGGTACCACCCCAAAGCCGTAAACACGGGCACCCTCATAGATATCATCCTAACCAACTTGCCCTCCAAATACACCTCTGCTATTTTCAACCAAGATCTCAGCGATCACTGCCTCATTGCCTGCATCCGTAATGGGTCTGCGGTCAAACGACCACCCCTCATCATTGTCAAACGCTCCCTGAAACACTTCAGCGACAGGCCTTTCTAATCAACCTGACCGGGGTATCCTGGAAGGATATCGATCTCATCCCGTCAGTAGAGGATGCCTGGTTATTTTTTTTAAATGCCTTCCTCACCATCTTAAATAAGCATGCCCCATTCAAGAAATGTAGAACCAGGAACAGATATAGCCCTTGGTTCATTCCAGATCTGACTGCCCTTAAACAAAACAAAAACATCCTGTGGTGTTCTGCATTAGCGTCGAACAGCCCCCGTGATATGCAACTTTTCAGGGAAGCTAGAAACCAATATACACAGGCAGTTAGAAAAGCCAAGGCTAGCTTTTTCAAGCAGAAATTTGCTTCCTGCAACACAAACTCAAAAAAGTTCTGGGACACTGTAAAGTCCATGGAGAATAAGAACACCTCCTCCCAGCTGCCCACTGCACTGAGGACAGGAAACACTGTCACCACCGACAAATCCACTATAATTGAGAATTTCAATAAACATTTTTCTACCGCTGGCCATGCTTTCCACCTGGCTACCCCTACCCCGGTCAACAGCACTGCACCCCCAACAGCAAACTCGCCCAAGCCTTCCCCATTTCTCCTTCTCCCAAATCCAGTCAGCTGATGTCTGAAAGAGCGGCAAACTCTGGACCCCTTCAAATCAGCCGGGATAGACAATCTGGACCCTTTATTTCTAAAATTATCTGCTGAAATTGTTGCAACCCCTATTACTAGCCTGTTCAACCTCTTTCGTGTCGTCTGAGATTTCTATAGATTGGAAAGCTGCAGCGGTCATCTCCCTCTTCAAAGGAGGAGACACTCTAGACCCAAACTGTTACAGACCTATATCTATCCTACCCTGCCTTTCTAAGGCCTTCGAAAGCCAAGTCAACAAACAGATTACCAACCATTTAGAATCCCACCATACCTTCTCCGCTATGCAATCTGGTTTCAGAGCTGGTCATGGGTGCACCTCAGCCACGCTCAAGGTCCTAAATGATATCCTAACCGCCATCGATAAGAAACAATACTGTGCAACCGTATTCATTGACCTGGCCAAGGCTTTCGACTCTGTCAATCACCACATCCTCATCGGCAGACCTAACAGCCTTGGTTTCTCAAATGATTGATTCGCCTGTTTCACCAACTACTTCTCTGATAGAGTTCAGTGTGTCAAATCGGAGGGCCTGTTGTCCGTTGTCTCTATGGGGGTGCCACAGGGTTCAATTCTTGGGCCGACTCTCTTCTCTGTATACATAAATGATGTTGCTCTTGCTGCTGGTAATTCTCTGATCCACCTCTACGCAGACAACACCATTCTGTACACTTCTGGCCCTTCTTTGGACACTGTGTTAACTAACCTCCAGACGAGCTTCAATGCCATACAACACTCCTTCCGTGGCCTCCAACTGCTCTTAAATACAAGTAAAACTAAATGCATGCTCTTCAACCGTTCGCTGCCTGCACCTGCCCGCCCGTCCAACATCACTACTCTGGACGGCTCTGACTTAGAATATGTGGACAACTACAAATACCTAGGTGTCTGGTTAGACTGTAAACTCTCCTTCCAGGCTCACATCAAACATCTCCAATCCAAAGTTAAATCTAGAATTGGCTTCCTATTTCGCAACAAAGCATCCTTCACTCATGCTGCCAAACATACCCTTGTAAAACTGACCATCCTACCGATCCTCGACTTCGGCGATGTCATTTACAAAATAGCCTCCAATACCCTACTCAATAAATTGGATGCAGTCTATCACAGTGCCATCCGTTTTGTCACCAAAGCCCCATATACTACCCACCACTGCGATCTGTACGCTCTCGTTGGCTGGCCCTCGCTTCATACTCGTCGCCAAACCCATTGGTTCCAGGTCATCTACAAGACCCTGCTATGTAAAGTTCCCCCTTATCTCAACTCGCTGGTCACCATAGCAGCACCTACCTGTAGCACGCGCTCCAGCAGGTATATCTCTCTGGTCACCCCCAAAACCAATTCTTCCTTTGGCCGCCTCTCCTTCCAGTTCTCTGCTGCCAATTACTGGAATGAACTACAAAAATCTCTGAAGCTGGAAACACTTATCTCCCTCACTAGCTTTAAGCACCAGCTGTCAGAGCAGCTCACAGATTACTGCACATAGCCCATCTATAATTTAGCCCAAACAACTATCTCTTCCCCTACTGTATTTATTTATTTTGCTCCTTTGCACCCCATTATTTCTATCTTTACTTTGCTCATTCTTCCACTGCAAATCAACCATTCCAGTGTTTTACTTGCTATATTGTATTTACCTCGCCACCATGGCCCTTTTTTTGCCTTTACCTCCCTTCTCACCTCATTTGCTCACATTGTATATACTTTTTTTTTGTATTATTGACTGTATGTTTGTTTTACTCCATGTGTAACTCGGTGTTGTTGTATGTGTCGAACTGCTTTGCTTTATCTTGGCCAGGTCGCAATTGTAAATGAGAACTTGTTCTCAACTTGCCTACCTGGTTAAATAAAGGTGAAATAAATAAAATAACCTTGAGCCTTAATATTACCTGACTGTAGGTTATAACCTCTGGCAGCCTTAATATTACCTCCTGACTGTAGGTTATAACCTCTAGCCTTAATATTACCTCCTGACTGTAGGTTATAACCTCTAGCCTTAATATTACCTCCTGACTGTAGGTTATAACCTCTAGCCTTAATATTACCTCCTGACTGTAGGTTATAACCTCTAGCCTTAATATTACCTCCTGACTGTAGGTTATAACCTCTAGCCTTAATATTACCTCCTGACTGTAGGTTATAATCTCTAGCCTTAATATTACCTCCTGACTGTAGGTTATAACCTCTGGCAGCCTTGATATTACCTCCTGACTGTAGGTTATAACCTCTAGCCTTAATATTACCTCCTGACTGTAGGTTATAACCTCTCACATAGCCTTAATATCACCTCCTGACTGTAGGTTATAATCTCTAGCCTTAATATTCCCTCCTGAATGTAGGTTATAACCTCTAGCCTTAATATTACCTCCTGACTGTAGGTTATAATCTCTAGCCTTAATAGTACCTCCTGACTGTAGTATATAACCTCTCCTGACTGTAGGTTATAACCTCTAGCCTTGATATTACCTCCTGACTGTAGGTTATAACCTCTAGCCTTAGTAGTACCTCCTGACTGTAGGTTATAACCTCTGGCAGCCTTAATATTACCTCCTGACTGTAGGTTATAACCTCTAGCCTTAGTATTACCTCCTGACTGTAGGTTATAACCTCTGGCAGCCTTAATATTACCTCCTGACTGTAGGTTATAACCTCTAGCCTTAATATTACCTCCTGACTGTAGGTTATAACCTCTCACATAGCCTTAATATTACCTCCTGACTGTAGGTTATAACCTCTAGCCTTAGTAGTACCTCCTGACTGTAGGTTATAACCTCTAGCCTTAGTAGTACCTCCTGACTGTAGGTTATAACCTTCTGACTGTAGGTTATAACCTCTGGCAGCCTTAATATTACCTCCTGACTGTAGGTTATAACCTCTAGCCTTAATATTACCTCCTGACTGTAGGTTATAACCTCTAGCCTTAATATTACCTCCTGACTGTAGGTTATAACCTCTCCTGACTGTAGGTTATAACCTCTAGCCTTAGTAGTACCTCCTGACTGTAGGTTATAACCTCTAGCCTTAGTAGTACCTCCTGACTGTAGGTTATAACCTCTAGCCTTGATATTACCTCCTGACTGTAGGTTATAACCTCTAGCCTTAGTAGTACCTCCTGACTGTAGGTTATAACCTCTAGCCTTAATAGTACCTCCTGACTGTAGTATATAACCTCTCCTGACTGTAGGTTATAACCTCTAGCCTTAGTAGTACCTCCTGACTGTAGGTTATAACCTCTAGCCGTTGTAGTATCTCCTGACTGTAGGTTATAACCTCTAGCCTTAGTAGTACCTCCTGACTGTAGGTTATAACCTCTAGCCTTGATATTACCTCCTGACTGTAGGTTATAACCTCTAGCCTTGATATTACCTCCTGACTGTAGGTTATAACCTCTAGCCTTAATATTACCTCCTGACTGTAGGTTATAACCTCTAGCCTTAGTAGTACCTCCTGACTGTAGGTTATAACCTCTCCTGACTGTAGGTTATAACCTCTAGCCTTGATATTACCTCCTGCAGATGAAAGATAATCAAGATTATCGACAACTGGGAAAATATACAAACCTTTTTGAGAAAAATAATTAGAAAAATACCCTTTTATTGAGTAAATGTATTTATAAGGTTTCTTTTCATTTTGATGAAGAGATAAACACGTAATAATTTGCAGGTTATTTGTACAAATTTAAATGTACCCATTTGTAGGCCGTGTCATTAGGTTCGGGGTGGGTAGGGGGTCACCAGAAATTGTACCCATTTGTAGGCCGTGTCATTAGGTTCGGGGTGGGTAGGGGGTCACCAGAAATTGTACCCATTTGTAGGCCGTGTCATTAGGTTCGGGGTGGGTAGGGGGTCACCAGAAATTGTACCCATTTGTAGGCCGTGTCATTAGGTTCGGGGTGGGTAGGGGGTCACCAGAAATTGTACCCATTTGTAGGCCGTGTCATTAGGTTCGGGGTGGGTAGGGGGTCACCAGAAATTGTACCCATTTGTAGGCCGTGTCATTAGGTTCGGGGTGGGTAGGGGGTCACCAGAAATTGTACCCATTTGTAGGCCGTGTCATTAGGTTCGGGGTGGGTAGGGGGTCACCAGAAATTGTACCCATTTGTAGGCCGTGTCATTAGGTTCGGGGTGGGTAGGGGGTCACCAGAAATTGTACCCATTTGTAGGCCGTGTCATTAGGTTCGGGGTGGGTAGGGGGTCACCAGAAATTGTGGCAAAAAATTTTTTCAAAGTCCCCGCTGAAAAAGTTAGAAAAACCACTGTGTTAACATTATCCTACAGCTGTGGTTGCAGACGACCTCTGCCCACAGCTTGCTCAACCACTTCCTGTTCCTGTTCCACTGCTTACATCATCTACTGTTGAAATGTGTGTGAGTGTCCATTTGTCTGACAGTTGATCAGCTCTGTCACCTTTGGACCCTCAAACAAGGAGAGGGGACACACACACACACACACACACACACACACACACACACACTTGAGCCATGTTGGAGGATCAATGTGTGTGTGTGTGTGTGTATATATATATATAGACACACACACACACACACACACGTATGTACACTGAGCGTCCAAAACATTAAGAACACCTAATACTGCGTTGCATCCCCTTTCTGCCCTCAGATCAGCCTCCATTCGTCAGGACATGGACTCTACAAGGTGTGGAAAGCGTTCCACAGGGATACTGGACCATGTTGACTCCAACGCTTCCCACAGTTGTGTCCAGTTGGCTGGATGTCCTTTGGGTGGTGGACCGTTATTGATACAAACGGGAAACTCTTGACAGAAACTGGTGCGTCTGACACCTACTACCATGCCCTGTTCAAAGGCACTTACATCTTTTGTCTTGCCCATTCACCCTCTGAATGGCACACACACACACACAAATCGTCTCACGGCTTAAAAATCCTTCTTTAACCCGTCTCCTCCTCTTCATCTACACTGATTGAAGTTGATTTAACAAGTGACGTCAATAAGGGATCATAGCTTTCACCTGGATTCACCTGGTCAGTCTGTGTCATGTAAAGAGCAGGTGTTCATAAATGTGTGTGTGTGTGTGTGTGTGTGTGTGTGTGTGTAGGGAGAAATGGACAGAGGTCAACGGCAGGGGGACACCACCTAGTTACAACACCGTTGTACTGAGGATCTGGACGAAGCAAGGTTGAGTGGAGGTTGTGTGGAGGTTGAGTGGAGGTTGAGTGGAGGTTGAGTGAAGGTTGAGTGGAGGTTGAGTGGAGGTTGAGTGAAGGTTGAGTGGAGGTTGAGTGAAGGTTGTGTGGAGGTTGTGTGGAGGTTGTGTCACAGTAGACAGAGGTAGCTCGAGGGCTGGGCCACCAACCAAGGTTGAGTGGAGGTTGTGTGAAGGTTGTGTGGAGGTTGTGTGGAGGTTGTGTCACAGTAGACAGAGGTAGCTCGAGGGCTGGGCCACCAACCAAAACAGAAACAACGGATTGAATACTTCCCATGACATGCTCTCTCTCTCCACTGTGATTGGACTGTTGTTGAGGCCCGTATTCACACAGATCACACTGTAGCAAAAATACACACACACACACACACGTTACCCACCTTTGGTAGTTTGGCGAACTTCCCAGTTCTGGTGTCTCTGATCTGGCTGATATCCAGAATCTCCACCTCCTGAAGGAGAGAGAGACGAAGGGAGAGGGGAGAGAGAGAGACGAGGGGAGAGAGAGAGAGAGACGAGGGGAGAGAGAGAGAGAGAGAGACGAAGGGAGAGAGAGAGAGAGACACGTGGAGAGGGGAGAGAGAGACACGTGGAGAGGGGAGAGAGAGACACGTGGAGAGGGGAGAGAGAGACACGTGGAGAGGGGAGAGAGAGACACGTGGAGAGGGGAGAGAGAGACACGTGGAGAGGGGAGAGAGAGACACGTGGAGAGGGGAGAGAGAGACACGTGGAGAGGGGAGAGAGAGACACGTGGAGAGGGGAGAGAGAGACACGTGGAGAGGGGAGAGAGAGACACGTGGAGAGGGGAGAGAGAGACACGTGGAGAGGGGAGAGAGAGACACGTGGAGAGGGGAGAGAGAGACACGTGGAGAGGGGAGAGAGAGACACGTGGAGAGGGGAGAGAGAGACACGTGGAGAGGGGAGAGAGAGACACGTGGAGAGGGGAGAGAGAGACGAAGGGAGAGGGGAGAGAGAGAGACGAAGGGAGAGAGAGAGACGAAGGGAGAGAGAGAGAGAGACGAGGGGAGAGAGAGAGAGAGACGAGGGGAGAGAGAGAGAGAGACGAGGGGAGAGAGAGAGAGAGACGAAGGGAGAGAGAGAGAGAGACACGTGGAGAGGGGAGAGAGAGACACGTGGAGAGGGGAGAGAGAGACACGTGGAGAGGGGAGAGAGAGACACGTGGAGAGGGGAGAGAGAGACACGTGGAGAGGGGAGAGAGAGACACGTGGAGAGGGGAGAGAGAGACACGTGGAGAGGGGAGAGAGAGACACGTGGAGAGGGGAGAGAGAGACACGTGGAGAGGGGAGAGAGAGACACGTGGAGAGGGGAGAGAGAGACACGTGGAGAGGGGAGAGAGAGACACGTGGAGAGGGGAGAGAGAGACACGTGGAGAGGGGAGAGAGAGACACGTGGAGAGGGGAGAGAGAGACACGTGGAGAGGGGAGAGAGAGACACGTGGAGAGGGGAGAGAGAGACACGTGGAGAGGGGAGAGAGAGACACGTGGAGAGGGGAGAGAGAGACACGTGGAGAGGGGAGAGAGAGACACGTGGAGAGGGGAGAGAGAGACACGTGGAGAGGGGAGAGAGAGACACGTGGAGAGGGGAGAGAGAGACACGTGGAGAGGGGAGAGAGAGACACGTGGAGAGGGGAGAGAGAGACACGTGGAGAGGGGAGAGAGAGACACGTGGAGAGGGGAGAGAGAGACACGTGGAGAGGGGAGAGAGAGACACGTGGAGAGGGGAGAGAGACACGTATGGAGAGGGGAGAGAGAGACACGTGGAGAGGGGAGAGAGAGACACGTGGAGAGGGGAGAGAGAGACACGTGGAGAGGGGAGAGAGAGACACGTGGAGAGGGGAGAGAGAGACACGTGGAGAGGGGAGAGAGAGACACGTGGAGAGGGGAGAGAGAGACACGTGGAGAGGGGAGAGAGAGACACGTGGAGAGGGGAGAGAGAGACACGTGGAGAGGGGAGAGAGAGACACGTGGAGAGGGGAGAGAGAGACACGTGGAGAGGGGAGAGAGAGACACGTGGAGAGGGGAGAGAGAGACACGTGGAGAGGGGAGAGAGAGACACGTGGAGAGGGGAGAGAGAGACGTGGAGAGGGGAGAGAGAGACGTGGAGAGGGGAGAGAGAGACATGGAGAGGGGAGAGAGAGACATGGAGAGGGGAGAGAGGGACGTGGAGAGGGGAGAGAGACACGTGGAGAGGGGAGAGAGACACGTATGGAGAGGGGAGAGAGACACGTATGGAGAGGGGAGAGAGAGACACGTGGAGAGGGGAGAGAGAGACACGTGGAGAGGGGAGAGAGAGACGTGGAGAGGGGAGAGAGAGACGTGGAGAGGGGAGAGAGAGACATGGAGAGGGGAGAGAGACACGTATGGAGAGGGGAGAGAGACACGTATGGAGAGGGGAGAGAGACACGTATGGAGAGGGGAGAGAGACACGTATGGAGAGGGGAGAGAGACACGTATGGAGAGGGGAGAGAGAGACACGTGGAGAGGGGAGAGAGAGACACGTGGAGAGGGGAGAGAGAGACACGTGGAGAGGGGAGAGAGAGACACGTGGAGAGGGGAGAGAGAGACACGTGGAGAGGGGAGAGAGAGACACGTGGAGAGGGGAGAGAGAGACACGTGGAGAGGGGAGAGAGAGACACGTGGAGAGGGGAGAGAGAGACACGTGGAGAGGGGAGAGAGAGACACGTGGAGAGGGGAGAGAGAGACACGTGGAGAGGGGAGAGAGAGACACGTAGAGAGGGGAGAGAGAGACACGTGGAGAGGGGAGAGAGAGACACGTGGAGAGGGGAGAGAGAGACACGTGGAGAGGGGAGAGAGAGACACGTGGAGAGGGGAGAGAGAGACACGTGGAGAGGGGAGAGAGAGACACGTGGAGAGGGGAGAGAGAGACACGTGGAGAGGGGAGAGAGAGACACGTGGAGAGGGGAGAGAGAGACACGTGGAGAGGGGAGAGAGAGACACGTGGAGAGGGGAGAGAGAGACACGTGGAGAGGGGAGAGAGAGACACGTGGAGAGGGGAGAGAGAGACACGTGGAGAGGGGAGAGAGAGACACGTGGAGAGGGGAGAGAGAGACACGTGGAGAGGGGAGAGAGAGACACGTGGAGAGGGGAGAGAGAGACGTGGAGAGGGGAGAGAGAGACATGGAGAGGGGAGAGAGAGACATGGAGAGGGGAGAGAGAGACATGGAGAGGGGAGAGAGGGACGTGGAGAGGGGAGAGAGACACGTATGGAGAGGGGAGAGAGACACGTATGGAGAGGGGAGAGAGACACGTATGGAGAGGGGAGAGAGAGACACGTGGAGAGGGGAGAGAGAGACACATGGAGAGGGGAGAGAGAGACGTGGAGAGGGGAGAGAGAGACATGGAGAGGGGAGAGAGAGACATGGAGAGGGGAGAGAGAGACATGGAGAGGGGAGAGAGACACGTATGGAGAGGGGAGAGAGACACGTATGGAGAGGGGAGAGAGACACGTATGGAGAGGGGAGAGAGACACGTATGGAGAGGGGAGAGAGAGACACGTGGAGAGGGGAGAGAGAGACACGTGGAGAGGGGAGAGAGAGACACGTGGAGAGGGGAGAGAGAGACACGTGGAGAGGGGAGAGAGAGACACGTGGAGAGGGGAGAGAGAGACACGTGGAGAGGGGAGAGAGAGACACGTGGAGAGGGGAGAGAGAGACACGTGGAGAGGGGAGAGAGAGACACGTGGAGAGGGGAGAGAGAGACACGTGGAGAGGGGAGAGAGAGACACATGGAGAGGGGAGAGAGAGACGTGGAGAGGGGAGAGAGAGACATGGAGAGGGGAGAGAGAGACATGGAGAGGGGAGAGAGAGACATGGAGAGGGGAGAGAGGGACGTGGAGAGGGGAGAGAGGGACGTGGAGAGGGGAGAGAGGGACATGGAGAGGGGAGAGAGGGACATGGAGAGGGGAGAGAGAGACACGTATGGAGAGGGGAGAGAGAGACACGTATGGAGAGGGGAGAGAGAGACACGTATGGAGAGGGGAGAGAGAGACACGTATGGAGAGGGGAGAGAGAGACACGTATGGAGAGGGGAGAGAGAGACACATGGAGAGGGGAGAGAGACACGTGGAGAGGGGAGAGAGAGACACGTGGAGAGGGGAGAGAGAGACACGTGGAGAGGGGAGAGAGAGACACGTGGAGAGGGGAGAGAGAGACACGTGGAGAGGGGAGAGAGAGACACGTGGAGAGGGGAGAGAGAGACACGTGGAGAGGGGAGAGAGAGACACGTGGAGAGGGGAGAGAGAGACACGTGGAGAGGGGAGAGAGAGACACGTGGAGAGGGGAGAGAGAGACACGTGGAGAGGGGAGAGAGAGACACGTGGAGAGGGGAGAGAGAGACACGTGGAGAGGGGAGAGAGAGACACGTGGAGAGGGGAGAGAGAGACACGTGGAGAGGGGAGAGAGAGACACATGGAGAGGGGAGAGAGAGACACATGGAGAGGGGAGAGAGAGACACGTATGGAGAGGGGAGAGAGAGACACATGGAGAGGGGAGAGAGAGACACGTATGGAGAGGGGAGAGAGAGACACGTATGGAGAGGGGAGAGAGACACGTATGGAGAGGGGAGAGAGAGACACGTATGGAGAGGGGAGAGAGAGACACGTATGGAGAGGGGAGAGAGAGACATGGAGAGGGGAGAGAGAGACATGGAGAGGGGAGAGAGGGACGTGGAGAGGGGAGAGAGGGACGTGGAGAGGGGAGAGAGAGACATGGAGAGGGGAGAGAGAGACATGGAGAGGGGAGAGAGAGACACATGGAGAGGGGAGAGAGAGACACATGGAGAGGGGAGAGAGAGACACATGGAGAGGGGAGAGAGAGACATGGAGAGGGGAGAGAGAGACATTGAGAGGGGAGAGAGATACACATGGAGAGGGGAGAGAGAGACACATGGAGAGGGGAGAGAGAGACGTGGAGAGGGGAGAGAGAGACATGGAGAGGGGAGAGAGAGACATGGAGAGGGGAGAGAGAGACATGGAGAGGGGAGAGAGGGACGTGGAGAGGGGAGAGAGGGACGTGGAGAGGGGAGAGAGGGACATGGAGAGGGGAGAGAGAGACATGGAGAGGGGAGAGAGAGACATGGAGAGGGGAGAGAGAGACATGGAGAGGGGAGAGTGAGACACATGGAGATGGGAGAGAGAGACACATGGAGAGGGGAGAGAGAGACGTGGAGAGGGGAGAGAGAGACGTGGAGAGGGGAGAGAGAGACGTGGAGAGGGGAGAGAGAGACGTGGAGAGGGGAGAGAGGGACGTGGAGAGGGGAGAGAGAGACATGGAGAGGGGAGAGAGACACGGAGAGGGGAGAGAGACACATGGAGAGGGGAGAGAGAGACACATGGAGAGGGGAGAGAGGGACGTGGAGAGGGGAGAGAGAGACATGGAGAGGGGAGAGAAACACGGAGAGGGGAGAGAGACACATGGAGAGGGGAGAGAGAGACACATGGAGAGGGGAGAGAGAGACAGACAGTCGTTTCACATACTTCATGTTCTGTTCATCTTTGAAATGGAAACAGGTGTTAATGGATTTCCATACAAAAGAAAGGGATACTAGACAGAGACAGACAGAGAGAGTGGAACCAAACAGGACAGAGGGAAAACGTGACAGGACAAGAAAAGTAAAAACAGAGCAGAAGCTTTTATTGCTTTTTACTCCAGAGCTTAAAAGCTTTCTTTCATTTTTCTGCTCCCTCTCTCCCTCTCATAAGAGGGGGGAGGGAGAGAAGGATGAGACAGAAGGAGAGAAGAAAGGACAGAGGGAGAGGAGGAAGGGAGCGAGAGAGGAATGGAGGGGAACGTGCTTGTACAGGGGGCCATAAACAGAGTTGAGACCACACTGTAAATATTTGTGCTGTTAAGCTGAAGGACAGGATCTCTCTCTCCTTTTAGTCGTTGTCTTTTGATCTGACAGTCCCCACCATTTCTCTCTATTTCCCCCTCTGTCAAAGTTGGTCAAATCACATCCCTCAACATTCTCTCCCTCCCTCAAGACATCTCCTTCCTCCTCTCTCTCCCTCCCTCCTCTCCCTCCCTCAAGACATCTCCTTCCTCCTCTCTCTCCCTCCCTCCTCTCCCTCCCTCAAGACATCTCCTTCCTCCTCTCTCTCCCTCCCTCCTCTCACTCTCTCCAGACATCTCTCCTTCCTCCCTCCCACTCTCTCCAGACATCACCTTCCTCCTCTCTCTCCCTCCCTCCTCTCCCTCCCTCAAGACATCTCCTTCCTCCTCTCTCTCCCTCCCTCCTCTCCCTCCCTCAAGACATCTCCTTCCTCCTCTCTCTCCCTCCCTCCTCTCACTCTCTCCAGACATCTCTCCTTCCTCCCTCCCACTCTCTCCAGACATCTCCTTCCTCCTCTCTCTCCCTCCCTCCTCTCCCTCCCTCAAGACATCTCCTTCCTCCTCTCTCTCCCTCCCTCCTCTCCCTCCCTCAAGACATCTCCTTCCTCTCTCTCCCTCCCTCCCTCCTCTCACTTTCTCCAGACATCTCTCCTTCCTCCCTCCCACTCTCTCCAGACATCACCTTCCTCCTCTCTCTCCCTCCCTCCTCTCCCTCCCTCAAGACATCTCCTTCCTCCTCTCTCTCCCTCCCTCCTCTCCCTCCCTCAAGACATCTCCTTCCTCTCTCTCCCTCCCTCCCTCCTCTCACTTTCTCCAGACATCTCTCCTTCCTCCCTCCCACTCTCTCCAGACATCTCTCCTTCCTCCCTCCCACTCTCTCCAGACATCTCCTTCCTCTCTCTCCCTCCCTCCCTCCTCTCACTTTCTCCAGACATCTCTCCTTCCTCCCTCCCACTCTCTCCAGACATCACCTTCCTCCTCTCTCTCCCTCCCTCCTCTCCCTCCCTCAAGACATCTCCTTCCTCCTCTCTCTCCCTCCCTCCTCTCACTCTCTCCAGACATCTCTCCTTCCTCCCTCCCACTCTCTCCAGACATCTCCTTCCTCCTCTCCCTCCCTAGACATCTCTCCTTCCTCCTCTCTCTCCCTCCCTCCTCTCCCTCCCTAGACATCTCTCCTTCCTCCCTCCCACTCTCTCCAGACATCTCCTTCCTCCTCTCCCTCCCTAGACATCTCTCCTTCCTCTCTCTCTCTCTCTCTCCTCTCACTCTCTCCCTCCCTCCCTCCTCTCCTCCTTCCCTCCTCTCCTCTTCCTCCTTCCCTCCTCTCCTCTTCCTCCTTCCCTCCTCTCCTCTTCCTCCTTCCCTCCGTCATTAAAGGTTATAGGTCAAGACTAGCAGATCAATGGTCTAGGTGCTCGTCCCTGATTGGCCCGTGGGGAATGTTACTTCCTGGAGGGAAGCTTTTGGGTCATTTATATACTCTCCCAGAGGCCTTGGTTTCATTACAACATCGCCATGACGACTCCCTCTAGACCACAGCAATCAGGCTTGTTAGCCAATCACCAATAGTCTGTCCCACATGTGTAGTGTAGTGTAGTGTAGTGTAGTGTAGTGTAGTGTGTTGTAGTGTGTTGTAGTGTAGTGTAGTGTAGTGTAGTGTAGTGTAGTGTGTTGTAGTGTAGTGTGTTGTAGTGTAGTGTAGTGTAGTGTGTTGTAGTGTAGTGTGTTGTAGTGTAGTGTGTTGTAGTGTAGTGTGTTGTAGTGTAGTGTAGTGTAGTGTAGTGTAGTGTAGTGTGTTGTAGTGTAGTGTAGTGTGTTGTAGTGTAGTGTAGTGTAGTGTAGTGTAGTGTAGTGTAGTGTGTTGTAGTGTAGTGTAGTGTAGTGTAGTGTAGTGTAGTGTAGTGTAGTGTGGTGTAGTGTAGTGTGCTGTAGTGTAGTGTGCTGTAGTGTAGTGTAGTATAGTATAGTATAGTATAGTATAGTATAGTATAGTATAGTGCAGTGCAGTGCAGTGCAGTGCAGTGCAGTGTAGTGTAGTGTAGTGTAGTGTAGTGTGTTGTAGTGTGTTGTAGTGTAGTGTAGTGTAGTGTAGTGTAGTGTAGTGTAGTGTGTGTGTGTGTTAGAGAGATGACTAATCCCAGCTCTAACCGGCCAGGTGAAGACCAAGCACAGCCTTGTCATTGAGAAGGGTAGACACAGGAAAACCTGGCTCCCTGTAGAGGAAAGGCTGTGCAACCACTCCACCACAGCAGAACCTGAGACAAAGCTGCATTTCCTGACAAAATGTCAAAAATATAAAACAATTAGAGAGTGTCATTTCCCCAAATTTGAAACCCATATTCAAGGTTTCAAAGGCCTCTCTGATGAGGATAGGCTTCCCGTCCTGTTGGGGGAGGACGCAGAGAGCTGTGGGTTGGCAGCGCACTACATTGCTGCCTGCCATAAGATGAGGGACAGTGTCTGACAGACCAACCAACCTGCACATGTCCTCTACTGTATGCTTATTGTTAAATGTATGGTTATTTTGAGCCTTGATTATTGTTGTTAATGTTGTCCCGTTGACAATATTGATTGTTATTATTTTCATATAGTTAATATCCAAAGTAAGCTTTGACAATATGTACATTGTTACGTCATGCCAATAAAGCAAATTGAATTGTGTGTGTGTGAGAGAGCCGAGAGAGAGAGAGAGCCGAGAGAGCCAGAGAGAGCCAGA
This sequence comes from Salvelinus fontinalis, assembly GCF_029448725.1. Taxonomy (NCBI): domain Eukaryota; kingdom Metazoa; phylum Chordata; class Actinopteri; order Salmoniformes; family Salmonidae; genus Salvelinus; species Salvelinus fontinalis. The sequence continues at coordinate 30,918,302 of NC_074700.1, read as the reverse complement.
GAGAGCCGAGAGAGAGCCGAGAGAGAGCCAGAGAGAGCCGAGAGAGAGCCGAGAGAGAGCCGAGAGAGAGCCCGAGAGAGAGCCCGAGAGAGAGCCCGAGAGAGAGCCCGAGAGAGAGCCCGAGAGAGAGCCCGAGAGAGAGCCCGAGAGAGAGCCCGAGAGAGAGCCCGAGAGAGAGCCCGAGAGAGAGCCCGAGAGAGAGCCCGAGAGAGAGCCCGAGAGAGAGCCCGAGAGAGAGCCCGAGAGAGAGCCCGAGAGAGAGCCCGAGAGAGAGCCCGAGAGAGAGCCCGAGAGAGAGCCCGAGAGAGAGCCCGAGAGAGAGCCCGAGAGAGAGCCAGAAAGAGCCAGAAAGAGCCAGAAAGAGCCAGAAAGAGCCAGAAAGAGCCAGAAAGAGCCGAGAGAGCCGAGAGAGCCGAGAGAGCCGAGAGAGCCGAGAGAGAGCCAGAGAGAGCAGAGAGAGCCCGAGAAAGCCGAGAGAGCCGAGAGAGCCCGAGAGAGCCCGAGAGAGCCCGAGAGAGCCCGAGAGAGCCCGAGAGAGCCCGAGAGAGCCCGAGAGAGCCCAAGAGAGCCCGAGAGAGCCCGAGAGAGCCGAGAGAGCCGAGACAGACAGAGAGACAGACAGAGAGACAGACAGAGAGACAGACAGAGAGACAGACAGAGAGACAGACAGAGAGCCACGACCTGAGGGACAGCCAGTGAAAAATGCAAAGTAATATTGATAATATTTCCCATTTAGCTTAGTTTTGTTTTGTCTTTCATACCAGGTCATATGTCTTCTCAAGTCATATTGACACTGGTCTACTACTGTTGCTTTAATTTATTGTTGTTCTGATTAATATTGTTGTTGTAGTTGTTGTTAATGGTAATCCCATGTCCACTACTACTGTTATTATTGCTGTTGGTCCCACCATTTATTTATATATAAATATTTTGTATATATATACACATATATATTTGATTTAGATTTTTCGATATGTATACTTTGACAATGTAAGTAATAACGAACCTACCATGTCAATAAAGTCAATTGAATTGACAGACAGACAGACAGACAGACAGACAGACAGACAGACAGACAGACAGACAGAGACAGACAGACAGACAGAGAGAGAGCGCGAGAGAGAGAGCGCGAGAGAGAGAGCGCGAGAGAGAGAGCGCGAGAGAGAGAGCGCGAGAGAGAGAGCGCGAGAGAGAGAGCGCGAGAGAGAGAGCGCGAGAGAGAGAGCGCGAGAGAGAGAGCGCGAGAGAGAGAGCGCGAGAGAGAGAGCACGCGAGAGAGAGCGCGAGAGAGAGCGCGAGAGAGAGCGCGAGAGAGAGCGCGAGAGAGAGAGCGAGAGAGAGAGCGAGAGAGAGAGCGAGAGAGAGAGCGAGAGAGAGAGCGAGAGAAAGCGAGAGAGAGCGAGAGAGAGCGAGAGAGATTCCCTCCCCCATATGCCCCCCTAGGCACAACTATGACAACATAACCAACAAAAACGGGTCACAACTCCTGCAGCTCTGTCGCACGCTGGGTATGTACATAGTCAATGGTAGGCTTCGAGGGGACTCCTATGGTAGGTTCACCTATAGCTCATCTCTTGGCAGTAGCACTGTAGACTACTTTATCACTGACCTCAACCCAGAGTCTCTCAGAGCGTTCACAGTCAGCCCACTGACACCCCTATCAGACCACAGCAAAATCACAGTCTACTTGAACAGAGCAATACTCAATCATGAGGCATCAAAGCCAAAGGAACTGAGTAACATTAAGAAATGCTATAGATGGAAGGAATGCAGTTTGGAAACCTACAAAAAAAACAATTAGGCAACAGCAAATTCAATCCCTTTTAGACAACTTCCTGGGTAAAATGTTCCACTGCAATAGTGAAGGTGTAAACTTGGCAGTAGAAAATCTTAACAGTATATTTGACCTCTCAGCTTCCCTATCAAATCTAAAAATCTCAAATAGAAAACCGAAGAAAATGAACAACAATGACAAATGGTTTGATAAAGAATGCAAAAATCTAAGAAATAAATTGAGAAACCTGTCCAACCAAAAACATAGAGACCCGGAAAACCTGAGTCTACGCCTTCACTATGGAGAATCACTAAAACAATACAGAAATACACTACGGAAAAAGAAGGAACAGCACGTCAGAAATCAGCTCAATGTAATTGAAGACTCCATAGACTAACAACTTCTGGGAAAATTGAAAAACACTAAACAAACAACAACACGAAGAATTATCTATCCAAAATGGAGATGTATGGGTAAACCACTTCTCCAATCTTTTTGGCTCTATAACAAAGAATAAAGAGCAAAAACATATACCTGATCAAATACAAATCCTAGAATCAACTATTAAAAACTACCAGAACCCACTGGATTCTCCAATTACATTGAATGAGTTACAGGACAAAATAAAAACCCTCCAACCCAAAAAGGCCTGTGGTGTTGATGGTATCCTTAATGAAATGATCAAATATACAGACAACAAATTCCAATTGGCTATACTAAAACTCTTTAACATCATCCTTAGCTCTGGCATCTTCCCCAATATTTGGAACCAAGGACTGATCACCCCAATCCACAAAAGTGGAGACAAATTTGACCCCAATAACTACCGTGGAATATGCGTCAACAGTAACCTTGGGAAAATACTCTGCATTATCATTAACAGCAGACTCGTACATTTCCTCAATGAAAACAATGTACTGAGCAAATGTCAAATTGGCTTTTTACCAAATTACCGTACAACAGACCATGTATTCACCCTACACACCCTAACTGACAACCAAACAAACCAAAACAAAGGCAAAGTCTTCTCATGCTTTGTTGATTTCAAAAAAGCCTTTGACTCAATTTGGCATGAGGGTCTGCTATACAAATTGATGGAAAGTGGTGTTGGGGGTAAAACATACGACATTATAAAATCCATGTACACAAACAACAAGTGTGTGGTTAAAATTGGCAAAAAACACACACATTTCTTCACACAGGGTCGTGGGGTGAGACAGAGATGCAGCTTAAGCCCCACCCTCTTCAACATATATATCAACGAATTGGCGAGGGCACTAGAACAGTCTGCAGCACCCGGTCTCACCCTACTAGAATCCGAAGTCAAATGTCTACTGTTTGCTGATGATCTGGTGCTTCTGTCACCAACCAAGGAGGGCCTACAGCAGCACCTAGATCTTCTGCACAGGTTCTGTCAGACCTGGGCCCTGACAGTAAATCTCAGTAAGACCAAAATAATGGTGTTCCAAAAAAGGTCCAGTCACCAGGACCACAAATTCCATCTAGACACCGTTGCCATAGAGCACACAAAAAACTATACATACCTCGGCCTAAACATCAGCGCCACAGGTAACTTCCACAAAGCTGTGAACGATCTGAGAGACAAGGCAAGAAGGGCATTCTATGCCATCAAAAGGAACATAAATTTCAACATAACAATTAGGATCTGGCTAAAAATACTTGAATCTGTCATAGAGCCCATTGCCCTTTATGGTTGTGAGGTCTGGGGTCCGCTCACCAACCAAGAATTCACAAAATGGGACAAACACCAAATTGAGACTCTGCATGCAGAATTCTGCAAAAATATCCTCCGTGTACAACGCAGAACACCAAATAATGCATGCAGAGCAGAATTAGGCCGATACCCATTAATTATCAAAATCCAGAAAAGAGCCGTTAAATTCTACAACCACCTAAAAGGAAGCGATTCCCAAACCTTCCATAACAAAGCCATCACCTACAGAGAGATGAACCTGGAGAAGAGTCCCCTAAGCAAGCTGGTCCTAGGGCTCTGTTCACAAACACAAACACACCCCACAGAGCCCCAGGACAACAGCACAATTAGACCCAACCAAATCATGAGAAAACAAAAAGATAATTACTTGACACATTGGAAAGAATTAACAAAAAAACAGAGCAAACTAGAATGCTATTTGGCCCTAAACAGAGAGTACACAGTGGCAGAATACCTGACCACTGTGACTGACCCAAACTTAAGGAAAGCTTTGACTATGTACAGACTCAGTGAGCATAGCCTTGCTATTGAGAAAGGCCGCCGTAGGCAGACATGGCTCTCAAGAGAAGACAGGCTATGTGCACACTGCCCACAAAATGAGGTGGAAACTGATCTGCACTTCCTAACCTCCTGCCCAATGTATGACCATATTAGAGAGACATATTTCCCTCAGATTACACAGATCCACAAAGAATTTGAAAACAAATCCAATTTTGATAAACTCCCATATCTACTGGGAGAAATTCTTCAGTGTGCCATCACAGCAGCAAGATTTGTGACCTGTTGCCACCAGAAAAGGGCAACCAGTGAAGAACAAACACCATTGTAAATACAACCCATATTTATGTTTATTTATTTTAACTTGTGTGCTTTAATCATTTGTACATTGTTACAACACTGTATATATATATAATATAACATTTGTAATGTCTTTATTGTTTTGAAACTTCTGTATGTGTAATGTTTACTGTTAATTTATATTGTTTATTTCACTTTTGTATAATATCTACCTCACTTGCTTTGGCAATGTTAACACATGTTTCCCATGCCAATAAAGCCCCTTGAATTGAATTGAGAGAGCGAGAACGAGAGAGATGCTTCTGAAGTTAAAGGGTTAGGGTCCTTTGGCTGAAACATTCTTATTCTCTTCAATAGAAGAGACCTACTAGACTGGTTGACGCCACCCTGGTGACTACACCAGTGAATGATTGAAAGATTTGTATTTGTACAAACGTAAATCAGTAAGAAGTGTTTGTTTACATGATAGAACGATAACACATTGAGCATCCTAAATAAAAATGGTAGAACTGCATCATAAATGACTGGGTGAGCGGCAGCATGATGGCTGAACAAGGTTCTACAGGAAGTACTTTTACTGGAATCAACTACGGCAACCCACACACAACATTTTCTTACGCAAGAATTACTAGTATAGTACAAAAATAAATAATGTGTTTCAATATCTTTATATTGTTAGAAAATATTCTGAATGAGGATGGAATGAAGAATCTATAGCCTACTTTATAAATCACGTTGACCATTAACAGCAGCCTCTTTCTGCAGGGGTCAAGGTTCAAAAAAAAAAAAAAAATGCCTTTTTACGAGAGTTTCAGCAATCAATCAAATCAAATGTATTTATAAACCCCCGTTTACATCAGCTGATATCTCAAAGTGCTGTAAAGAAACCCAGCCTAAAACCCCAAACAGCAAGCAATGCAGGTGTAGAAGCACGGAGTAAGCTTGGAGGTGAATGTATTAAACCAACGTCTACGCCTTCACAGAGTCTACGCCTTCACAGAGTCTACGCCTTCACAGAGTCTACGCCTTCACAGAGTCTACGCCTTCACAGAGTCTACGCCTTCACAGAGTCTACGCCTTCACAGAGTCTACGCCTTCACAGAGTCTACACCTTCAGTCTTTCCATGTTTGCCTCCTGTATTATTTCATCCTGTCACGTAAGGTTGAGGTTGCACATGCTCTGTGTGTTTTAAATCTGTAGATGTAAAATGTTGCAGACATGACAGACATGTCAGGTTGACTTGATGAGAGATGTGACATCTCTTCTGGTTTGGTTGGTCTTACTTGCTGTAGTCTGATCTCTCTGGACAAGACCATGATCTGGTAATATTTAGGGTACGTCATGTATTGACAAAATTAGGGGGCAGGGAGAAGAACTTGCCAGAAGTGAACATGGGTAGTACAGTAGTAAGCTAGCTAGCTAGAATGCATGGGTGATTCACATCATTGCCCTACTATGTAAACAGAGGACATGCTAGAAGGCAAATGAATAACTTCAGTGGGGTAAGGAAATGTTTAACTAAAACATGCATTTGATTAGCTAGCCGACTTCGAGTTTATAACAAGCAAGCTCAAGTTATTAGCTGGACGGCTTTCTATGAGCTAAACAATGCTAGCCCAACGTTAGCTATGCTAGCAAGCTAACATTAGTTGCTACTTGCAAGTCACAAGACATGTGACGTTTTAACAGTTTGTCGACTGTCACTTGTTTTAGTGTAGATGGGTTGTTATAACGTTTTCAAAATGTGTGTGATGATTTATGCGCCCCATTCATGACGTTAGTGGCAAACGATGTCCCAACTCCAAAGGTTTGTGCTAGCTAGCGAGCTGGCTGGCTAGCTACTGTGTGTGCTTGAGTATCCCTGAAAGCCTGTCAAATTGATTCATTCAATTAGAAACGTGGATCCTCAACCACAATCGGGTGCTGCCATGAAGTCTGAGGGCCTCTTCATTATGGTCGCCTCACGCCGACACATCCAGGAAGACATTTCAGAATCTCAAGTCAAGGATGTAGAGAGGCTGGTGTCAACAATACTAGTGTCCTACCTCAACAAGACTAGTGTCCTACCCCAACAAGACTAGTGTCCTACCCCAACAAGACTAGTGTCCTACCCCAACAAGACTAGTGTCCTACCCCACCAAGGTGATTGTCTCTTACAGAAGAGTCCTACCCCACCAAGGTGATTCTCTAACAGAAGAGTCCTACCCCACCAAGGTGATAATAAAAACTGTGTTTTTAAGGTCAAGGACGTCCCCCTGTTACCTGGGTCTATTCCATTTCAAATCACAGATTGTAAAAAAAAAAGAAAAGTCCAGGAAGTTCAACCCTTGTCTGCTCTCCCCTCCCTTCTCTGCGCTCGTTCCTTCCCCCTTCTAATAAAACAAACATCAGGGGGAATAAAAACAGTGAAGGGACCACACCTTTCCTCTCACACCGGGGGGTGTGTGTTCCTCTGGTAACCAGGTCTCTCCGTCAGAGATAAATATAGTCCAATCAGTGGAGCTACTAAATGTCACATCACATGACTAGGGAAACTGATAGGGTAAGTTACTGCTGCCAACCTCTCCAACACTAGATGCAAACGATTTACCTATAACACACACACACACACACACACACACTAACCTGCCTGGCTGTCCTAAAATGGCACCCTATTCCCTGTTCAAAATAATATATTAACAGTGTTTTAGACAAGGCTGATCTAGGGACAGTTTTGATGCTTTCCTGCTACAGTAACTAATGGATGAAGTCAGTACTAAACTGATCCTAGATCTGAGTCCACAACTAATACCCGGGATAGTTGCCAGCCACTGACTGGGTGATGGAGGGGAGGGAGGGAGAGTGGTTCTATGCTTTATATCCTTTTAAAAAGTCTTGCTTTCTCTCCCCCGTTTTCCTCCCTCTTTCATTTACACTACGAATCTCCATCTCCTTTTCCCCTCGTTCTCTCCCTCTCTCTCTCTCTCTCTCTCCAACTCAGAGTGACATTCTCAGATCTGGAGGGAGGGGGGTGGAGAGTGAGAGAGAGTGAGAGAGTGAGAGCGAGAGAGAATTAGATGTCTATATGCTCTGAGAAAGGAAGAAATGAAGACGGACTGAAAGAGGGGGAGAAGAGGGACGGCGACAGAGCTAATATGACCAAGCATGCCCTCTTCTCTTTCAATTTCAAAATCCCTCTCTTTCTCTCCCTCTCAATGTAGTTCAGTGTCACGCTGTACCAAGCCAATACAGTACTGCTTTGTTAACCTCTCTCAGTCCGTCGCTTCCTCCCTCCTTCCCCTCTTCTTTCTCCACGCGTTCCTTCCAATCTAACTGGTTAAGGACTGGAATTTCACTTGTTTGCCAGGGGGACGACACACACACACACACACACACACACACACACAAAGAGAAGCATGCAGTTTCATTTCGCTACGGCGTTCGTTCAGACAGCAGTTCACAGACAAGGTTTGGGGAAGCGTACAATGGGTTTTACACTGTGCTCTTTCCCTGGTCTGCTTGATGCAACAGTTTCACTATACGGAGGAAGAGAAGGCTGTATGTATCTGTGAGTAAAAACACAGAAAGAGAGAGAGAGATAGAGAGAGAGGGGGAGAGAGCGAGATGGAGAGGGAGAGAGCGTGCGAGAGAGATGGAGAGGGGGAGAGAGCGAGATGGAGAGGGAGAGAGCGTGCGAGAGAGATGGAGAGGGGGAGAGAGCGAGATGGAGAGGGAGAGAGCGTGCGAGAGAGATGGAGAGGGGGAGAGAGCGAGATGGAGAGGGAGAGAGCGTGCGAGAGAGATGGAGAGGGGGAGAGAGCGAGATGGAGAGGGAGAGAGAGCGAGATGGAGAGGGAGAGAGAGCGAGATGGAGAGGGAGAGCGAGAGAGAGAGAGCGAGAGGCAACCGTCACATTATCATCCAACGCACTCACTTCCTCCTTGGGTGTATATGCCACACAGTGACCATGCAAAGATCAGTGTGTGTGTGTGTGACAGAGTGTCTGTGTGTGAGTAAGAACAGCGACAGAACGCCACGTGGACAGCGATATGTTCATAGGGTTCAGGATTATAACAGAATATGGAGCCATTTGGAACGCAGCCCCAGTCTAATGGGTTTACAGTAACACAAGACCTGGAGATAACCCCAGTCTAATGGGTTTACAGTAACACAAGGCCTGGCGATAACCCCAGTCTAATGGGTTTACAGTAACACAAGACCTGGAGATAACCCCAGTCTAATGGGTTTACAGTAACACAAGGCCTGGAGATAACCCCAGTCTAATGGGTTTACAGTAACACAAGGCCTGGAGATAACCCCAGTCTAATGGGTTTACAGTAACACAAGGCCTGGAGATAACCCCAGTCTAATGGGTTTACAGTAACACAAGACCTGGAGATAACCCCAGTCTAATGGGTTTACAGTAACACAAGACCTGGCGATAACCCCAGTCTAATGGGTTTACAGTAACACTGTAACCAGTCTAATAGTAACACAAGGCCTGGCGATAACCCCAGTCTAATGGGTTTACAGTAACACAAGGCCTGGAGATAACCCCAGTCTAATGGGTTTACAGTAACACAAGGCCTGGAGATAACCCCAGTCTAATGGGTTTACAGTAACACAAGGCCTGGAGATAACCCCAGTCTAATGGGTTTACAGTAACACAAGGCCTGGAGATAACCCCAGTCTAATGGGTTTACAGTAATACAAGGCCTGGAGATAACCCCAGTCTAATGGGTTTACAGTAACACAAGGCCTGGAGATAACCCCAGTCTAATGGGTTTACAGTAACACAAGGCCTGGAGATAACCCCAGTCTAATGGGTTTACAGTAACACAAGGCAAGACAAACAGGTCACAACCCCAACACTAAGTACCCTGGAGATAACCCTAAGTACCCTGGATATTTTTTACATTTAACTAGGCAAGTCAAGAACAAATTCTTATGTACAATGACGGCCTAGGAACAGTGGGTTAACTGCCTTGTTCAGGGGCAGAACGACAGATTTTTACCTTGTCAGCTCGGGGATTCGATCCCAGCAACCTTTCGGTTACTAGTCCAACTAACAACTAGCTCTAACCACTAGGCTACCTACCCTGTAGATAACCCCAACACCAAGTACCCCGGGGTTTAACCCCAACACCAAGTACCCCGGGGGTTAACCCCAACACCAAGTACCCCGGGGGTTAACCCCAACACCAAGTACCCCGGGGGTTAACCCCAACACCAAGTACCCCGGGGGTTAACCACAACACCAAGTACCCCGGGGGTTAACCACAACACCAAGTACCCCGGTCAGCCAGACATGAGAGGAGAGAGGGAGGATGGAATGATTTCAATGCCAAGGGGGATATGTTGAGAGAGAGAGATGGAGGGAGGAAGGCAGAGAGGGGGGGAAGGCAGAGAGAGGGGGAGGGAGGGAAAGGGGGGATATGTTGAGAGAGAGATGGAGGGAGGAAAGCAGAGAGAGGGGGAGGGAGGGAAAGGGGGATATGTTGAGAGAGAGATGGAGAGAGGAAGGCAGAGAGAGGGGGAGGGAGGGAAAGGGGGATATGTTCAGAGAGAGATGGAGGGGGAAGGCAGAGAGAGGGGGAGGGAGGGAAAGGGGGATATGTTGAGAGAGAGATGAGAGAGGAAGGCAGAGAGAGGGGGAGGGAGGGAAAAGGGGGATATGTTGAGAGAGAGATGGAGGGAGGAAGGCAGAGAGGGAGGGAGGGAAAGGGGGATATGTTGAGAGAGAGATGGAGGGAGGAAGGCAGAGAGGGAGGGAGGGAAAGGGGGATATGTTCAGAGAGAGATGGAGGGGGGAAGGCAGAGAGAGGGGGAGGGAGGGAAAGGGGGATATGTTGAGAGAGAGAGATAGAGAGAGGAAGACAGAGAGAGGGGGAGGGAGGGAAAGGGGGATATGTTGAGAGAGATGGAGAGAGAGAGGAAGACAGAGAGAGGGGGAGGGAGGGAAAGGGGGATATGTTGAGAGAGAGAGATGGAGGGGGGAAGGCAGAGAGAGGGGGAGGGAGGGAAAGGGGGATATGTTGAGAGAGAGATGGAGGGGGGAAGGCAGAGAGAGGGGGAGGGAGGGAAAGGGGGATATGTTGAGAGAGAGAGATAGAGAGAGGAAGACAGAGAGAGGGGGAGGGAGGGAAAGGGGGATATGTTGAGAGAGAGAGATGGAGGGGGGAAGGCAGAGAGAGGGGGAGGGAGGGAAAGGGGGATATGTTGAGAGAGAGATGGAGGGGGGAAGGCAGAGAGAGGGGGAGGGAGGGAAAGGGGGATATGTTGAGAGAGAGAGATAGAGGGGGGAAGGCAGAGAGAGGGGGAGGGAGGGAAAGGGGGATATGTTGAGAGAGAGATGGAGGGGGGAAGGCAGAGAGAGGGGGAGGGAGGGAAAGGGGGATATGTTGAGAGAGAGATGGAGGGGGGAAGGCAGAGAGAGGGGGAGGGAGGGAAAGGGGGATATGTTGAGAGAGAGAGATAGAGAGAGGAAGACAGAGAGAGGGGGAGGGAGGGAAAGGGGGATATGTTGAGAGAGAGAGAGATGAGGGAGGGAAAAGGAATAACATGTCAGAAATCAGCTCAATGTAATTGAAGAATCCTATAGACTAACCATTTCTGGGAAAATACTAAAACCACAACAAAGAGTTATCTATCCAAAACTAAGACGTATGGATAAATCACTTTTTCAATATTTTTTGGCCTTATATCAAATAACAATAATGTTTTCCTGGAGCTAAGGAAGAGGATTTATCAGACGTCATGCCCACCATCCATAAACAGATTCCTGATCTGAAAACAGTTATGTTACACATGGGGTCTCATGATATTACACGTGTGAGTTATGTAAAAGCTACGAGACCATTTCTCACAGCTCTTGGAGAAGGCTCAGAAATTAGCAGGACATATAAAATTGTCTCGGGCCCAATTCCATCTCCTTGCCGTTGTGGGACTGAGTGTTTTATAGCCATCTTTGGTCTCTTCACCAGTGGTTAGTGCCTCTGACCAAGGACTCGGGTCCTTCGTTGACAATTCTGACTCCTTCTGGAATAGGCCTAGATACTTAGTGGAAGACGGGATTCACCTGGGAGAAAATGGCTCCCGACTGTTGTTATAAAACATTAGATAGGTTCTTGGTCAACTAAATTGATATGAGGACAATATTAGCATTACACGTAAGTCCGTTTTCACCATCTCCTCTTTGGTCACTGTGAGAGTTCCACATGTTGTGTCGTCATAGTTCCTCCCGCCCGTTTACCAGCGCTTCATTGAATTTCTTCACTTTGACATTCAGAGCACTGGGCAGAAATCACATCGCCACCCTCGGGCCTTCGTGATGCTTTGTTTTAATTAAACGGATTCCCCTGTTCCGCACCAGTTCTATGTCAGCTGCTAGGCGCCGGCGACCCGTCGGAGAAACCGTGCAAGATGTGTGCCCTGCTGCCACAAGAAAGTGGTAACCAGTGAAGAACAAAAACCATTGGAAATACAACCCGTATTTATGTTTATTTATTTTCCCCTTTGCACTTGAACTATTTGCACATACTAAGACATTTGAAATGTCTTTATTCTTTTGGAACTTTCGTGAGTGCAATGCTTACTGTTTATTATCCATTTCACTTGCTTTTTGCAATGTAAACATGTATCACATGCCAATAAAGCCTTTATATTGAAAATTGAAATTAGGGGGAAGCAGATAGAAAAGGAAAAGAGCGGAGATGGAGGGAAAAGAGCGGAGATGGAGGGAAAAGAGAGGAGATGGAGGGAAAAGAGCGGAGATGGAGGGAAAAGAGCGGAGATGGAGGGAAAAGAGCGGAGATGGAGGGAAAAGAGCGGAGATGGAGGGAAAAGAGAGGAGATGGAGGGAAAAGAGAGGAGATGGAGGGAAAAGAGAGGAGATGGAGGGAAAAGAGAGGAGATGGAGGGAAAAGAGAGGAGATGGAGGGAAAAGAGAGGAGATGGAGGGAAAAGAGAGGAGATGGAGGGAAAAGAGCGGAGATGGAGGGAAAAGAGCGGAGATGAGGAAGAAAAAGGGAGGCACACCAGATACCCGAACCTCCTATCCTGTCTGAATAACTTCCTGCCCTGTTTCCCATGTGAGAGAGACAGAGAGAAAGAGAAAGAAAGAGAGAAACAGAAAGAAGAGAAAGAATTGGAGGTTGAGATGCAGCAAAAAAATGGGAAGAGAGAAAGAGAATACTGGAGGAATAAAGGATGGAGAGAAAGAGAATACTGGAGGAATAAAGGATGGAGAGAAAGAGAATACTGGAGGAATAAAGGATGGAGAGAAAGAGAATACTGGAGGAATAAAGGATGGAGAGAAAGAGAATACTGGAGGAATAAAGGATGGAGAGAAAGAGAATACTGGAGGAATAAAGGATGGAGAGAAAGAGAATACTGGAGGAATAAAGGATGGAGAGAAAGAGAATACTGGAGGAATAAAGGATGGAGAGAAAGAGAATACTGGAGGAATAAAGGATGGAGAGAAAGAGAATACTGGAGGAATAAAGGATGGAGAGAAAGAGAATACTGGAGGAATAAAGGATGGAGAGAAAGAGAATACTGGAGGAATAAAGGATGGAGAGAAAGAGAATACTGGAGGAATAAAGGATGGAGAGAAAGAGAATACTGGAGGAATAAAGGATGGAGAGAAAGATGGATAGCAGAAAGGAGGTGTCATCCGTCAGTTTATATAAAAGGAAGAAGTTTGTCGTCTGCTCTCCTTTACTATTGACAGCCAGCTAGACCAGAAAGAGGGAGGGAGAGAGGGCGGAAGGGAAGGGAGGTATAATTGTGAGGTGGAATATTAAAACAAAGGAAGACAAGTGATAGAGATTTTAAAAGTTTTTTAAAAACAGAAGGACGAGAAATATGAAAGAAAGGATAACGACATCAACACACACAAGGTCAAAACTGACTAAACTAGAGAGAGACAGACAGTCTGATATAGTTAGAGACAGTCTGATATAGTTAGAGACAGTCTGATATATTATATAGTTAGAGACAGTCTGATATATTATATAGTTAGAGAGTCTGATATATTATATAGTTAGAGAGTCTGATATATTATATAGTTAGAGACAGTCTGATATATTATATAGTTAGAGACAGTCTGATATATTATATAGTTAGAGACAGTCTGATATATTATATAGTTAGAGACAGTCTGATATATTATATAGTTAGAGACAGTCTGATATATTATATAGTTAGAGACAGTCTGATATATTATATAGTTAGAGAGTCTGATATATTATATAGTTAGAGAGTCTGATATATTATATAGTTAGAGAGTCTGATATATTATATAGTTAGAGAGTCTGATATATTATATAGTTAGAGAGTCTGATATATTATATAGTTAGAGACAGTCTGATATATTATATAGTTAGAGACAGTCTGATATATTATATAGTTAGAGACAGTCTGATATATTATATAGTTAGAGAGTCTGATATATTATATAGTTAGAGACAGTCTGATATATTATATAGTTAGAGAGTCTGATATATTATATAGTTAGAGAGTCTGATATATTATATAGTTAGAGAGTCTGATATATTATATAGTTAGAGAGTCTGATATATTATATAGTTAGAGAGTCTGATATATTATATAGTTAGAGAGTCTGATATATTATATAGTTAGAGAGTCTGATATATTATATAGTTAGAGAGTCTGATATATTATATCGTTAGAGAGTCTGATATATTATATCGTTAGAGTCTGATATATTATATCGTTAGAGAGTCTGATATATTATATCGTTAGAGAGTCTGATATATTATATCGTTAGAGAGTCTGATATATTATATCGTTAGAGAGTCTGATATATTATATCGTTAGAGAGTCTGATATATTATATAGTTAGAGAGTCTGATATATTATATAGTTAGAGAGTCTGATATATTATATCGTTAGAGTCTGATATATTATATAGTTAGAGAGTCTGATATATTATATAGTTAGAGAGTCTGATATATTATATAGTTAGAGAGTCTGATATATTATATCGTTAGAGAGTCTGATATATTATATCGTTAGAGAGTCTGATATATTATATAGTTAGAGAGTCTGATATATTATATCGTTAGAGAGTCTGATATATTATTTCGTTAGAGAGTCTGATATATTATATCGTTAGAGAGTCTGATATAGTAGTTAGTCAGTAAAGCGTGTTAGAATGAAATTGATTAAGAGAGAGAACATGGCCTAAGGGACAGAATGAGGGGGAAGAGAGAGGGATTACACTTGGGAAACATCCCATTTGCCACCAATGCTTTTTATAGGACACATCACTGCACTCTGCACTCTTCTGTAAACTGGTCGTCTCTGTAAACCCGTCGCAAGACCCACTGGTTGATGCTTACTTATAAAACCCTCTTAGGCCTCACTCCCCCTTTCTGAGATATCTACTGCAGCCCTCATCCTCCACATACAACACCCGTTCTGCCAGTCACATCCTGTTAAAGGTCCCCACACATCCCTTAAAAGGTCGATCGTCTTTTCAGTTCGCTGCAGCTAGCGACCGGAACGAGCTGCAGCTAGCGACCGGAACGAGCTGCAGCTAGCGACCGGAACGAGCTGCAGCTAGCGACCGGAACGAGCTGCAGCTAGCGACCGGAACGAGCTGCAGCTAGCGACCGGAACGAGCTGCAGCTAGCGACCGGAACGAGCTGCAGCTAGTGACCGGAACGAGCTGCAGCTAGCGACCGGAACGAGCTGCAGCTAGCGACCGGAACGAGCTGCAGCTAGCGACCGGAACGAGCTGCAACAGCACAAACTGGACAATCTCTTCATTCAAAGACTCAGTCATGAACACTCTTACTGACAGTTGTGGCTGCTTTGTGTAATGTATGGTTGTCTCTACCTTCTTGCAATGTTGTCTTTGCCCAATAATGTTTGTACCATGTTTTATGTTGCTACCATGTTGTGTTGCCATGTGTTGCTGCCTTGCCGTCTTAGGTCTCTCTTTATGTAGTATTGTCTCTCGTCGTGATGTGTGTTTTGTCCTATATTTTATCTATTTTAATCCCAGCCTCCGTCCCCACAGGAGGCCTCTTGCCTTCCTGGTAGGCCGTCATTGTAAATAAGAATTTGTTCTTAATGGATTTTCCTAGTTAAATAAAAAGGTCACAGAAAGGTTAAATAAATAAAAACAGTAAAGGGGTGTGTCTTCCTCTCCTCGCAGCCAAGCCTGTGTGTGTCATACCCTCAATGCTTGTGTGTGTCATACCCTCAATGCCTGTGTGTGTCATACCCACAATGCCTGTGTGTGTCATACCCACAATGCTTGTGTAAACCATGATAACACCCAACCGTCAGAGAGTGAGAGAGAGGGATTGGAAAGAGGGAGAGAGAGATTGGAAAAAGGGGGAGAAAGATTAGAAAGAGGGAGAGAGAGATTAGAAAGAGGGAGAGAGAGAATGGCAAGAGGGAGAGAGAGAATGGCAAGAGGGGGAGAGAGATTGGAAAGAGGGGATAGAGAGATTGGAAAGAGGGGGAGAGAGATTGGAAAGAGGGGGAGAGGGAATGGAAAGAGGGAGATAATATAGGGAGGAGGAAAATAAAACTAAAGAAGAATGGAGTCCTGCTATTTTCTCTTCTATAGAAACACCCAACTCAACCTTTACCTCTGAATAAAGAAAGAGAGAATGGAATGAGATTGATAGATGGCCAGAAGAAGAATAGAGGGTGGAGACGAGTTTTACAATAACAAGAGGAGAGGGAGGCCAGAGGAAAGGTGACTGACTGGACTATTAAGAGAGGGAGGGAGGGAGAGAGGGAGGGAGGGAGCAAAGAGCTTCAACTATTGATTTGGGAGAAGAGGATAATTCATGGAAGTGTGTTGACTTTTAATCCTTTTTAATTGGTTGAAAAATGCAGCTTTTGGGCACTGATGAGCTCCTAAATTGGAACACAGTGACATTCTCTATGCTGCACAGCACTGGATGGGATTTGACTGACAGCCGTTGTGAACTTGAGCATGGCAAGCACAAAAAGTTGCTCCCCTCCCCATCCCTCCTGCTGATTGGGCAACTTCTGCAAATGTTTTGTTATCCGAGTGAAGAAAGTGCCGTACATTAAGATGTATTGTGATCCTAAGCCTAACGTTATAGGATCATATTGCAGAACTTAACTAGTCATGTTGGCAATAGAACAAGCCTTCAAATGATGCTCACCTGACCCAGACTGTCAATGATGCTCACCTGACCCAGACTGTCAATGATACTCACCTGACCCAGACTGTCAATGATACTCACCTGACCCAGACTGTCAATGATTCTCACCTGACCCAGACTGTCAATGATGCTCACCTGACCCAGACTGTCAATGATGCTCACCTGACCCAGACTGTCAATGATGCTCACCTGACCCAGACTGTCAATGATGCTCACCTGACCCAGACTGCCAATGATGCTCACCTGACCCAGACTGCCATCTATACATTGACTATTTTTGGGATTGCGTTAACAAAAACAGTAAATTGTGTGATGGCGGTGGTGCGGGGGTCCTGTTCCAAACAAAATAACAAGAGTGCTTGCTCTAGTTCCTCAACAGCACAGCTAGGAGAGATTTATTTTAAAGCACCTCATAGCTGAAGACTCTTCTTTGAGTCAAAAGTGCATTGAAATTACATTGGAATTGTGCACACTTTTTTTTTAAAATGTCTTATGTTGCACCTACCCTGCATTGTCCAGGAATATTCTCATCGTGTTACTGAATGTGTACCCAGAGTATTTTCAGATTTCATTATCGACAAATGCGGCAACAAAAAAAAAGTACAGTAAAATGTGCATAAAAATCAACAGTGTCACGTTCGGATTCAGTCTCCTCATTTTAGGACTAATCATTCCCCCCATTATCTCCCTTTCTAATGCTACCATGTTTATGCTTTTCAGATTTCTTCTGTAAGAAATATTTCAAATTTCACCCCGTTCACGTACGCCAGGAGGGTTAACAACCTTTCTTTACTTCCCGCCGTGGTTACCATAGTGACGTAGCGTCATACTAAGATTATCATTATGCTGGAATAAGAATAGCCATCTAGATATAACAGTAGATACATTTATTATTTATGGTAATAACAGCTTATTCCACTCATGGCATCTGTGCTATTCGACTTTGTCCGAGTCCAAAATGGCGGTTCTCATTACAGCATATAATCCTTTTAGTATGACACTAAGTGCATGTAGGGAAATACATTGTTTCCACATTTAAACAAAAATCTAACGTGAATAAACGTGAATAACGAATTGGGTTTTCTTCAAAAATGTCATGAACGTTGGGAATTGATTTACAAAAATATATATATTTTACACCTAAATCCAATGACATGTTTTGCTGATTTCACGTTAGTTGACAACTCAGTCAAATGTAAATCAAAACGGAAATCAAATCAAATTCTATTTATCACATGCGCCAGATACAACAGGTGTAGGTAGACCTTACAGTGAAATGCTGAATACAACAGGTGTAGTAGACCTTACAGTGAAATGCTGAATACAACAGGTGTAGTAGACCTTACAGTGAAATGCTGAATACAACAGGTGTAGTAGACCTTACAGTGAAATGCTGAATACAACAGGTGTAGTAGACCTTACAGTGAACTGCTGAATACAACAGGTGTAGTAGACCTTACAGTGAAATGCTGAATACAACAGGTGTAGTAGACCTTACAGTGAACTGCTGAATACAACAGGTGTAGTAGACCTCACAGTGAAATGCTGAATACAACAGGTGTAGTAGACCTTACAGTGAAATGCTGAATACAACAGGTGTAGTAGACCTTACAGTGAACTGCTGAATACAACAGGTGTAGTAGACCTTACAGTGAAATGCTGAATACAACAGGTGTAGTAGACCTTACAGTGAAATGCTGAATACAACAGGTGTAGTAGACCTTACAGTGAAATGCTGAATACAACAGGTGTAGTAGACCTTACAGTGAACTGCTGAATACAACAGGTGTAGGTAGACCTCACAGTGAAATGCTGAATACAACAGGTGTAGTAGACCTCACAGTGAAATGCTGAATACAACAGGTGTAGTAGACCTTACAGTGAACTGCTGAATACAACAGGTGTAGTAGACCTTACAGTGAACTGTTGAATACAACAGGTGTAGGTAGACCTTACAGTGAAATGCTGAATACAACAGGTGTAGGTAGACCTCACAGTGAAATGCTGAATACAACAGGTGTAGGTAGACCTCACAGTGAAATGCTGAATACAACAGGTGTAGGTAGACCTTACAGTGAAATGCTGAATACAACAGGTGTAGTAGACCTCACAGTGAAATGCTGAATACAACAGGTGTAGTAGACCTCACAGTGAAATGCTGAATACAACAGGTGTAGGTAGACCTCACAGTGAAATGCTGAATACAACAGGTGTAGTAGACCTCACAGTGAAATGCTGAATACAACAGGTGTAGTAGACCTCACAGTGAAATGCTGAATACAACAGGTATAGTAGACCTCACAGTGAAATGCTGAATACAACAGGTGTAGTAGACCTCACAGTGAAATGCTGAATACAACAGGTGTAGTAGACCTTACAGTGAAATGCTGAATACAACAGGTGTAGTAGACCTCACAGTGAAATGCTGAATACAACAGGTGTAGGTAGACCTCACAGTGAAATGCTGAATACAACAGGTGTAGGTAGACCTCACAGTGAAATGCTGAATACAACAGGTGTAGTAGACCTTACAGTGAAATGCTGAATACAACAGGTGTAGGTAGACCTCACAGTGAAATGCTGAATACAACAGGTGTAGTAGACCTTACAGTGAACTGCTGAATACAACAGGTGTAGTAGACCTCACAGTGAAATGCTGAATACAACAGGTGTAGTAGACCTCACAGTGAAATGCTGAATACAACAGGTGTAGGTAGACCTTACAGTGAACTGCTGAATACAAAAGGTGTAGTAGACCTTACAGTGAACTGCTGAATACAACAGGTGTAGTAGACCTTACATATGCTACTATGTGGGACTCAAAGCCTTCATTTCCCTATGGGCCCTGGTCAAATGTAGTTCACTAAATAGGGAATAGCTGTCATTTGGGACGCAGCTCCATTTCCTCTTCCCTGGGGCAAACTAGCCCGTCTATAAACAGTGTCAAAGCCCGTAGGATGGTCTAGCGTCTTCTACTACAGAATACAGAGCACACACACCCCTAACTCTTCAGTATCAATCATATGTCACGTCACACCGCCATACGTCACGCCGCCATACGTCACATCACACGTCACGCCACCATACGTCACATCACACGTCACGCCACCATACGTCACATCACACGTCACACCGCCATACGTCACATCACATGTCACGTCACCATACGCCACGTCACGCCACGCCACCATACGTCACGTCACGCCACCATACGTCACGCCACGCCACCATACGTCACGCCACGCCACCATACGTCACGCCACGCCACCATACGTCACGCCACGCCACCATACGTCACGCCACGCCACCATACGTCACGCCACGCCACCATACGTCACGCCACGCCACCATACGTCACGCCACGCCACCATACGTCACGCCACGCCACCATATGTCACGCCACGCCACCATACGTCACGTCACGCCACCATACGTCACGTCACGTCACCATACGTCACGTCACGTCACCATACGTCACCATACGTCACGTCACACCACGCCACCATACGTCACGCCACGCCACCATACGTCACGTCACGTCACCATACGTCACGCCACGCCACCATACGTCACGCCACGCCACCATACGTCACGCCACGCCACCATACGTCACGCCACGCCACCATACGTCACGCCACGCCACCATACGTCACGCCACGCCACCATACGTCACGCCACACCACCATACGTCACGCCACACCACCATACGTCACGCCACACCACCATACGTCACACCACCATACGTCACACCACCATACGTCACACCACCATACGTCACGCCACCATACGTCACGCCACACCACCATACGTCACGCCACACCACCATACGTCACGCCACACCACCATACGTCACGCCACACCACCATACGTCACGCCACACCACCATACGTCACGTCACACCACGCCACCATACGTCACGCCACACCACCATACGTCACGTCAAGTCACCATACGTCACACCACACCACCAAACGTCACGTCACGCCACCATACGTCACGTCACGTCACCATACGTCACGCCACGCCACCATACGTCACGCCACGCCACCATACGTCACGCCACGCCACCATACGTCACGCCACGCCACCATACGTCACGCCACGCCACCATACGTCACGCCACCATACGTCACGCCACACCACCATACGTCACGCCACACCACCATACGTCACACCACCATACGTCACACCACCATACGTCACACCACCATACGTCACACCACCATACGTCACGCCACACCACCATACGTCACGCCACACCACCATACGTCACGCCACACCACCATACGTCACGCCACACCACCATACGTCACGCCACACCACCATACGTCACGTCACACCACGCCACCATACGTCACGCCACACCACCATACGTCACGTCAAGTCACCATACGTCACACCACACCACCATACGTCACGCCACGCCACCATACGTCACGCCACGCCACCATACGTCACGCCACGCCACCATACGTCACGCCACGCCACCATACGTCACGCCACGCCACCATACGTCACGCCACGCCACCATACGTCACGCCACGCCACCATACGTCACGCCACGCAACCATACGTCACGCCACGCCACCATACGTCACGCCACGCCACCATACGTCACGCCACGCCACCATACGTCACGCCACGCCACCATACGTCACGCCACGCCACCATACGTCACGCCACGCCACCATACGTCACGCCACACCACCATACGTCACACCACCATACGTCACGCCACACCACCATACGTCACACCACCATACGTCACACCACCATACGTCACGCCACACCACCATACGTCACGCCACACCACCATACGTCACGCCACACCACCATACGTCACGCCACACCACCATACGTCACGCCACACCACCATACGTCACGTCACACCACCATACGTCACGTCACACCACGCCACCATACGTCACACCACCATACGTCACGTCAAGTCACCATACGTCACACCACACCACCATACGTCACGCCACGCCACCATACGTCACGCCACGCCACCATACGTCACGCCACGCCACCATACGTCACGCCACGCCACCATACGTCACGCCACACCACCATACGTCACGTCACGCCACCATACGTCACGCCACACCACCATACGTCACGCCACACCACCATACGTCACGCCACACCACCATACGTCACGCCACACCACCATACGTCACGCCACACCACCATACGTCACGCCACGCCACCATACGTCACACCACCATACGTCACGTCACCATACGTCACGCCACGCCACACCACCATACGTCACGTCACGCCACACCACCATACGTCACGTCACGCCACCATACGTCAAGTCACCATACGTCACGTCACGTCACCATACGTCACGTCACGCCACGCCACCATACGTCACGCCACGCCACCATACGTCACGCCACGCCACCATACGTCACGTCACGCCACCATACGTCACGTCACGTCACCATACGTCACGTCACGCCACGCCACCATACGTCACGTCACGTCACCATACGTCACACCACAACACCATACGTCACGTCACGCCACCATACGTCACGTCACGTCACCATACGTCACGCCACACCACCATACGTCACGTCACACCACGTCACCATACGTCACGTCACACCACGCCACCATACGTCACGCCACGTCACCATACGTCACGTCACCATACGTCACGCCACACCACCATACGTCACGTCACGTCACCATACGTCACACCACAACACCATACGTCACGTCACGCCACCATACGTCACGTCACGTCACCATACGTCACGCCACACCACCATACGTCACGTCACACCACGTCACCATACGTCACGTCACACCACGCCACCATACGTCACGCCACGTCACCATACGTCACGTCACGCCACGCCACCATACGTCACGTCACGTCACCATACGTCACGTCACGTCACGCCACCATACGTCACACCACCATACGTCACGCCACGCCACCATACGTCACGTCACCATACGTCACGTCACGCCACGCCACCATACGTCACGCCACCATACGTCACGCCACACCACCATACGTCACGCCACACCACCATACGTCACGCCACAACACCATACGTCACGCCACACCACCATACGTCACGCCACACCACCATACGTCACGCCACACCATCATACGTCACGCCACACCACCATACGTCACGTCACACCACGCCACCATACGTCACGCCACACCACCATACGTCACGTCAAGTCACCATACGTCACACCACACCACCATACGTCACGCCACGCCACCATACGTCACGCCACGCCACCATACGTCACGCCACACCACCATACGTCACGCCACCATACGTCACGCCACGCCACCATACGTCACGCCACGCCACCATACGTCACGCCACGCCACCATACGTCACGCCACGCCACCATACGTCACGCCACGCCACCATACGTCACGCCACGCCACCATACGTCACGCCACGCCACCATACGTCACGCCACGCCACCATACGTCACGCCACACCACCATACGTCACGCCACACCACCATACGTCACGCCACACCACCATACGTCACACCACCATACGTCACGCCACACCACCATACGTCACGCCACACCACCATACGTCACGCCACACCACCATACGTCACGCCACACCACCATACGTCACGCCACACCACCATACGTCACGCCACACCACCATACGTCACGTCACACCACCATACGTCACGTCACACCACGCCACCATACGTCACACCACCATACGTCACGTCAAGTCACCATACGTCACACCACACCACCATACGTCACGCCACGCCACCATACGTCACGCCACGCCACCATACGTCACGCCACGCCACCATACGTCACGCCACGCCACCATACGTCACGCCACACCACCATACGTCACGTCACGCCACCATACGTCACGCCACACCACCATACGTCACGCCACACCACCATACGTCACGCCACACCACCATACGTCACGCCACACCACCATACGTCACGCCACACCACCATACGTCACGCCACGCCACCATACGTCACACCACCATACGTCACGTCACCATACGTCACGCCACGCCACACCACCATACGTCACGTCACGCCACACCACCATACGTCACGTCACGCCACCATACGTCAAGTCACCATACGTCACGTCACGTCACCATACGTCACGTCACGCCACGCCACCATACGTCACGCCACGCCACCATACGTCACGCCACGCCACCATACGTCACGTCACGCCACCATACGTCACGTCACGTCACCATACGTCACGTCACGCCACGCCACCATACGTCACGCCACGCCACCATACGTCACGCCACGCCACCATACGTCACGCCACAACACCATACGTCACGCCACACCACCATACGTCACGCCACGCCACCATACGTCACACCACCATACGTCACGTCACGTCACCATACGTCACGCCACGCCACACCACCATACGTCACGTCACGCCACACCACCATACGTCACGTCACGCCACCATACGTCAAGTCACCATACGTCACGTCACGTCACCATACGTCACGTCACGCCACGCCACCATACGTCACGCCACGCCACCATACGTCACGCCACGCCACCATACGTCACGTCACGTCACCATACGTCACGTCACGCCACGCCACCATACGTCACGCCACGCCACCATACGTCACGCCACGCCACCATACGTCACGCCACGCCACCATACGTCACGCCACAACACCATACGTCACGCCACGCCACCATACGTCACGTCACGTCACCATACGTCACGTCACACCACGCCACCATACGTCACGCCACGCCACCATACGTCACGCCACACCACCATACGTCACGCCACACCACCATACGTCACGCCACGCCACCATACGTCACGCCACGCCACCATACGTCACGCCACGCCACCATACGTCACGCCACACCACCATACGTCACGCCACACCACCATACGTCACGCCACACCACCATACGTCACGCCACGCCACCATACGTCACGCCACGCCACCATACGTCACGCCACGCCACCATACGTCACGTCACGCCACCATACGTCACGTCACGCCACCATACGTCACGTCACGCCACCATACGTCACGCCACACCACCATACGTCACGTTACACCACGCCACCATACGTCACGCCACACCACCATACGTCACGTCACGTCACCATACGTCACACCACACCACCATACGTCACGCCACGCCACCATACGTCACGCCACGCCACCATACGTCACGCCACGCCACCATACGTCACGCCACACCACCATACGTCACGCCACACCACCATACGTCACGCCACGCCACCATACGTCACGCCACGCCACCATACGTCACACCACCATACGTCACGTCACGTCACCATACGTCACGCCACGCCACACCACCATACGTCACGTCACGCCACACCACCATACGTCACGTCACGCCACCATACGTCACGTCACCATACGTCACGTCACGTCACCATACGTCACGTCACGCCACGCCACCATACGTCACGCCACGCCACCATACGTCACGCCACGCCACCATACGTCACGCCACGCCACCATACGTCACGCCACGCCACCATACGTCACGCCACGCCACCATACGTCACGCCACGTCACCATACGTCACGCCACGCCACCATACGTCACGCCACGCCACCATACGTCACGTCACGCCACGCCACCATACGTCACGCCACGCCACCATACATCACGCCACAACACCATACGTCACGCCACGCCACCATACGTCACGTCACGTCACCATACGTCACGTCACACCACGCCACCATACGTCACGCCACGCCACCATACGTCACCCCACGCCACCATACGTCACCCCACGCCACCATACGTCACGCCACGCCACCATACGTCACGCCACGCCACCATACGTCACGTCACGCCACCATACGTCACGTCACGCCACCATACGTCACGTCACGCCACGCCACCATACGTCACGCCACGCCACCATACGTCACCCCACGCCACCATACGTCACCCCACGCCACCATACGTCACGCCACACCACCATACGTCACGCCACACCACCATACGTCACGCCACACCACCATACGTCACGCCACACCACCATACGTCACGCCACGCCACCATACGTCACGCCACGCCACCATACGTCACGCCACGCCACCATACGTCACGCCACGCCACCATACGTCACGCCACGCCACCATACGTCACGCCACGCCACCATACGTCACGCCACGCCACCATACGTCACGCCACGCCACCATACGTCACGCCACGCCACCATACGTCACGCCACGCCACCATACGTCACGTCACGCCACCATACGTCACGTCACGCCACACCACCATACGTCACGCCACAACACCATACGTCACGTCACCATACGTCACGCCACACCACCATACGTCACGTCACGTCACCATACGTCACACCACAACACCATACGTCACGTCACGCCACCATACGTCACGTCACGTCACCATACGTCACGCCACACCACCATACGTCACGTCACACCACGTCACGTCACACCACGCCACCATACGTCACGCCACGTCACCATACGTCACGTCACGCCACGCCACCATACGTCACGTCACGTCACCATACGTCACGTCACGTCACGCCACCATACGTCACACCACCATACGTCACGCCACGCCACCATACGTCACGTCACCATACGTCACGTCACGCCACGCCACCATACGTCACGCCACCATACGTCACGCCACACCACCATACGTCACGCCACACCACCATACGTCACGCCACAACACCATACGTCACGCCACACCACCATACGTCACGCCACACCACCATACGTCACGCCACACCATCATACGTCACGCCACACCATCATACGTCACGTCACGCCACGCCACCATACGTCACGTCACGCCACCATACGTCACGCCACACCACCATACGTCACTCCACACAACATGCCTTTAGAGTAAATATACAGCAGAAAGAAATTAGAGTGCGAGACAGAGAGACACACAGAGAGACGCAGAGAGACAGAGAGAGACAGAGACACAGAGAGACACAGAGACACAGAGAGACAGAGACACAGAGAGACAGAGAGACAGAGACACAGACAGAGAGAGAGAGACACACAGAGAGACAGAGAGAGACAGAGAGAGACAGAGAGAGACAGAGAGAGACAGAGAGAGACAGAGAGAGACAGAGAGAGACAGAGAGAGACAGAGAGAGACAGAGACAGAGAGAGACAGAGACAGAGAGAGACAGAGACAGAGAGAGACAGAGACAGAGAGAGACAGAGACAGAGAGAGAGAGAGACACAGAGAGAGAGAGACACAGAGAGACACAGAGAGACACAGAGAGACACAGAGAGACACAGAGAGACACAGAGAGACACAGAGAGACAGAGAGAGACAGAGAGAGACAGAGAGAGACAGAGAGAGACAGAGAGAGACAGAGAGAGACAGAGAGAGACAGAGAGAGACAGAGAGAGACAGAGAGAGACAGAGAGAGACTTTTGTACATTATCTACCTCACTTGCTTTGGCAATGTTAACACATCTTTCCCATGTCAATAAAGCCCCTTGAATTGAATTGAGAGACAGAGACAGAGAGAGAGAGACAGAGACAGAGAGAGAGAGAGCGACAGAGAGAGAGAGAGCGACAGAGAGAGAGAGCGACAGAGGAGAGAGGGACAGAGGAGGGAGAGCGACAGAGGAGAGAGAGCGACAGGAGAGAGAGAGCGACAGGAGAGAGAGAGCGACAGGAGAGAGAGAGCGACAGGAGAGAGAGAGCGACAGGAGAGAGAGAGCGACAGGAGAGAGAGAGCGACAGGAGAGAGAGAGCGACAGAAGAGAGAGAGCGACAGAAGAGAGAGCGACAGGAGAGAGAGAGCGACAGGAGAGAGAGAGCGACAGGAGAGAGAGAGCGACAGGAGAGAGAGAGCGACAGGAGAGAGAGAGCGACAGGAGAGAGAGAGCGACAGGAGAGAGAGAGCGACAGGAGAGAGAGAGCGACAGGAGAGAGAGAGCGACAGGAGAGAGAGAGCGACAGGAGAGAGAGAGCGACAGGAGAGAGAGAGCGACAGGAGAGAGAGAGCGACAGGGGAGAGAGAGCGACAGGAGAGAGAGAGCGACAGGGGAGAGAGAGCGACAGGGGAGAGAGAGCGACAGGGGAGAGAGAGCGACAGGGGAGAGAGAGCGACAGGAGAGAGAGCGACAGGAGAGAGAGCGACAGGAGAGAGAGAGCGACAGGAGAGAGAGCGACAGGAGAGAGAGAGCGACGGGAGAGAGAGAGCGACGGGAGAGAGAGAGCGACGGGAGAGAGAGAGCGACGGGAGAGAGAGAGCGACGGGAGAGAGAGAGCGACAGGAGAGAGAGAGCGACAGAGGAGAGAGAGCGACAGAGGAGAGAGCGACAGGAGAGAGAGCGACAGGAGAGAGAGCGACAGAGGAGAGAGAGCGACAGAGGAGAGAGAGCGACAGGAGAGAGAGAGCGACAGGAGAGAGAGAGCGACAGGAGAGAGAGAGCGACAGGAGAGAGAGAGCGACAGGAGAGAGAGAGCGACAGGAGAGAGAGAGCGACAGGAGAGAGAGAGCGACAGGAGAGAGAGAGCGACAGGGGAGAGAGAGCGACAGGAGAGAGGGACAGAGAGACAGACAGAGACAGAGCCAGAGAGTTATGGAAACATCTAAAATAGTGACCCCCCTCTCAAATCATTACCAAGCACTGCTAAGAACTGAGCAAATAAAATAAAAACTTTACAAAGTTCAGTGAGCACAGCCTAGTCATTGAGAAGGGTAGAGACAGGAAAACCTGGCTCCCTGTAGAGGAAAGGCTGTGCAACCACTCCACCACAGCAGAACCTGAGACAAAGCTGCATTTCCTGACAAAATGTCAAAAATATAAAACAATTAGAGTGTCATTTCCCCAAATTTGAAACCCATATTCAAAGTTTCAAAGGCCTCTCTGATGAGGATAGGCTTCCCGTCCTGTTGGGGGAGGACGCAGAGAGCTGTGGGTTGGCAGCGCACTACATTGCTGCCTGCCATAAGATGAGGGACAGTGTCTGACAGACCAACCAACCTGCACATGTCCTCTACTGTATGCTTATTGTTAAATGTATGGTTATTTTGAGCCTTGATTATTGTTGTTAATGTTGTCCTGTTGACAATATTGATTGAAATAATTTTAATTAAGATAATAGAAATCTCAAACTAAGTTAAGGCTATATATACATTGTTACGTCATGTACAATACAGCAAATTACATTAGAGAGAGAGACAGAGAGACAGAGACAGAGAGACAGAGACAGAGAAAGAGACAGAGAAAGAGAGACAGAGAAAGAGAGACAGAGAGAGAGAGACAGAGAGACAGAGAACAGGGGTAGAGGAAGAGAGACCTGACCCCTGTGACTGACCCAAACTTAAGGAAAGCTTTGACTATGTACAGACTCAGTGAGCATAGCCTTGCTATTGAGAAAGGCCGACCGTAGGCAGACCTGGTTCTCAAGAGAAGACAGGCTGTGTGCACACTGCCCACAAAATGAGGTGGAAACTGAGCTGCATTTTCTAACCTCCTGCCAAATGTATGACCATATTAGAGACACATATTTCCCTCAGATTACACAGACACACAAAGAATTACAAAACAAAATCCAATTTTGATAAACTCCCATATCTACTGGGTGAAATACCACAGTGTGACATCACAGCCGCAAGATTTGTGACCTGTTGCCACAAGAAAAGGACAATCAGTGAAGAACAAACACCATTGTAAATACAACCCATATTTATGTTCAATTATTTACTTTAATTTAACTATTTACACATTCATTGAACCTTTATTTAACAAGTCAGTTAAGAACAAAGTCTTATTTCACAACGACGGCCTACCCCGGCCAAACCCTCTCCTAACTCGGACGGCGCCGAGACAATTGTGCGCCGCCCTATGAGACTCCCAATCACGGCCGGTTGTGATCCAGCCTGGAATCGAACCAGGGTCTGTAGTGACGCCTCTAGCACTGAGATGCAGTGCCTTAGACCGCTGCGTCACTCGGGAGGCGATAATATGAAATTTGTAATGTCTTTATTCTTTTGTAAATTTACTGTTAATTTACTGAAACACAGAAAACTACTTTACTACAGGGCTCTGGGGGAAACACAGAACACTACTTTACTACAGGGCTCTGGAGGAAACACAGCACACTACTTTACTACAGGGCTCTGGGGGAAACACAGCACACTACTTTACTACAGGGCTCTAAGGGGAAACACAGCACACTACTTTACTACAGGGCTCTGGGGGAAACACAGCACACTACTTTACTACAGGGCTCTAAGGGGAAACACAGCACACTACTTTACTACAGGGCTCTGGGGGAAACACAGCACACTACTTTACTACAGGGCTCTAAGGGGAGAACAGCACACTACTTTACTACAGGGCTCTGGGGGAAACACAGCACACTGCTTTACTACAGGGCTCTGGAGGAAACACAGCACACTACTTTACTACAGGGCTCTAAGGGGAAACACAGCACACTACTTTACTACAGGGCCCTAAGGGGAAACACAGCACACTACTTTACTACAGGGCTCTAAGGGGAGAACAGCACACTACTTTACTACAGGGCTCTGGGGGAAACACAGCACACTACTTTACTACAGGGCTCTGGAGGAAACACAGCACACTACTTTACTACAGGGCTCTGGGGGAAACACAGTACACTACTTTACTACAGGGCTCTGGGGGGAAACACAGCACACTACTTTACTACAGGGCTCTAAGGGGAAACACAGCACACTACTTTACTACAGGGCTCTGGGGGAAACACAGCACACTACTTTACTACAGGGCTCTAAGGGGAAACACAGCACACTACTTTACTACAGGGCTCTGGGGGAAACACAGCACACTACTTTACTACAGGGCTCTAAGGGGAAACACAGCACACTACTTTACTACAGGGCTCTGGGGGAAACACAGCACACTACTTTACTACAGGGCTCTAAGGGGAGAACAGCACACTACTTTACAACAGGGCTATAAGGGGAAACACAGCACACTACTTTACTACAGGGCTCTGGGGGAAACACAGCACACTACTTTACTACAGGGCTCTGGAGGGAAACACAGCACACTACTTTACTACAGGGCTCTGGGGGAAACACAGCACACTACTTTACTACAGGGCTCTGGAGGAAACACAGCACACTACTTTACTACAGGGCTCTGGAGGAAACACAGCACACTACTTTACTACAGGGCTCTGGGGGAAACACAGCACACTACTTTACTACAGGGCTCTAAGGGGAAACACAGCACACTACTTTACTACAGGGCTCTAAGGGGTAACACAGCACACTACTTTACTACAGGGCTTTAAGGGGAAACACAGCACACTACTTTACTACAGGGCTCTGGGGGAAACACAGCACACTACTTTACTACAGGGCTCTGGAGGAAACACAGCACACTACTTTACTACAGGGCTCTAAGGGGGAAATACAGAACACTACTTTACTACAGGGCTCTGAGGGGTAACACAGAACACTACTTTACTACAGGGCTCTAAGGGGGAAATACAGAACACTACTTTACTACAGGGCTCTGGGGGGAAACACAGCACACTACTTTACTACAGGGCTCTAAGGGGAAACACAGAACACTACTTTACTACAGGGCTCTGGAGGAAACACAGCACACTACTTTACTACAGGGCTCTGAGGGAAACACAGCACACTACTTTACTACAGGGCTCTGGGGGAAACACAGCACACTACTTTACTACAGGGCTATAAGGGGAAACACAGCACACTACTTTACTACAGGGCTCTGGGGGAAACACAGCACACTACTTTACTACAGGGCTCTGGAGGGAAACACAGCACACTACTTTACTACAGGGCTCTGGGGGAAACACAGCACACTACTTTACTACAGGGCTCTGGAGGAAACACAGCACACTACTTTACTACAGGGCTCTGGAGGAAACACAGCACACTACTTTACTACAGGGCTCTGGGGGAAACACAGCACACTACTTTACTACAGGGCTCTAAGGGGAAACACAGCACACTACTTTACTACAGGGCTCTAAGGGGTAACACAGCACACTACTTTACTACAGGGCTTTAAGGGGAAACACAGCACACTACTTTACTACAGGGCTCTAAGGGGAAACACAGCACACTACTTTACTACAGGGCTCTGGGGGGAAACACAGAACACTACTTTACTACAGGGCTCTAAGGGGAAACACAGAACACTACTTTACTACAGGGCTCTGGAGGAAACACAGCACACTACTTTACTACAGGGCTCTGAGGGAAACACAGCACACTACTTTACTACAGGGCTCTGGGGGAAACACAGCACACTACTTTACTACAGGGCTATAAGGGGAAACACAGCACACTACTTTACTACAGGGCTCTGGGGGAAACACAGCACACTACTTTACTACAGGGCTCTGGAGGGAAACACAGCACACTACTTTACTACAGGGCTCTGGGGGAAACACAGCACACTACTTTACTACAGGGCTCTGGAGGAAACACAGCACACTACTTTACTACAGGGCTCTGGAGGAAACACAGCACACTACTTTACTACAGGGCTCTGGGGGAAACACAGCACACTACTTTACTACAGGGCTCTAAGGGGAAACACAGCACACTACTTTACTACAGGGCTCTAAGGGGTAACACAGCACACTACTTTACTACAGGGCTTTAAGGGGAAACACAGCACACTACTTTACTACAGGGCTCTAAGGGGAAACACAGCACACTACTTTACTACAGGGCTCTGGGGGGAAACACAGAACACTACTTTACTACAGGGCTCTAAGGGGAAACACAGAACACTACTTTACTACAGGGCTCTAAGGGGAAACACAGCACACTACTTTACTACAGGGCTCTAAGGGGAAACACAGCACACTACTTTACTACAGGGCTCTAAGGGGAAACACAGCACACTACTTTACTACAGGGCTCTGGGGGGAAACACAGCACACTACTTTACTACAGGGCTCTAAGGGGAGAACAGCACACTACTTTACTACAGGGCTCTGGGGGAAACACAGCACACTGCTTTACTACAGGGCTCTGGAGGAAACACAGCACACTACTTTACTACAGGGCTCTAAGGGGAAACACAGCACACTACTTTACTACAGGGCCCTAAGGGGAAACACAGCACACTACTTTACTACAGGGCTCTAAGGGGAGAACAGCACACTACTTTACTACAGGGCTCTGGGGGAAACACAGCACACTACTTTACTACAGGGCTCTGGAGGAAACACAGCACACTACTTTACTACAGGGCTCTGGGGGAAACACAGTACACTACTTTACTACAGGGCTCTGGGGGGAAACACAGCACACTACTTTACTACAGGGCTCTGGGGGAAACACAGCACACTACTTTACTACAGGGCTCTGGGGGAAACACAGCACACTACTTTACTACAGGGCTCTGGGGGAAACACAGCACACTACTTTACTACAGGGCTCTGGGGGAAACACAGAACACTACTTTACTACAGGGCTCTGGGGGAAACACAGCACACTACTTTACTACAGGGCTCTGGGGGAAACACAGAACACTACTTTACTACAGGGCTCTAAGGGGAAACACAGAACACTACTTTACTACAGGGCTCTGGGGGAAACACAGCACACTACTTTACTACAGGGCTCTGGAGGAAACACAGCACACTACTTTACTACAGGGCTCTAAGGGGGAAATACAGAACACTACTTTACTACAGGGCTCTGAGGGGTAACACAGAACACTACTTTACTACAGGGCTCTAAGGGGGAAATACAGAACACTACTTTACTACAGGGCTCTGGGGGGAAACACAGCACACTACTTTACTACAGGGCTCTAAGGGGAAACACAGAACACTACTTTACTACAGGGCTCTGGAGGAAACACAGCACACTACTTTACTACAGGGCTCTGAGGGAAACACAGCACACTACTTTACTACAGGGCTCTGGGGGAAACACAGCACACTACTTTACAACAGGGCTATAAGGGGAAACACAGCACACTACTTTACTACAGGGCTCTGGGGGAAACACAGCACACTACTTTACTACAGGGCTCTGGAGGGAAACACAGCACACTACTTTACTACAGGGCTCTGGGGGAAACACAGCACACTACTTTACTACAGGGCTCTGGAGGAAACACAGCACACTACTTTACTACAGGGCTCTGGAGGAAACACAGCACACTACTTTACTACAGGGCTCTGGGGGAAACACAGCACACTACTTTACTACAGGGCTCTAAGGGGAAACACAGCACACTACTTTACTACAGGGCTCTAAGGGGTAACACAGCACACTACTTTACTACAGGGCTTTAAGGGGAAACACAGCACACTACTTTACTACAGGGCTCTGGGGGAAACACAGCACACTACTTTACTACAGGGCTCTGGAGGAAACACAGCACACTACTTTACTACAGGGCTCTAAGGGGAGAACAGCACACTACTTTACTACAGGGCTCTGGGGGAAACACAGCACACTGCTTTACTACAGGGCTCTGAGGGAAACACAGCACACTACTTTACTACAGGGCTCTGGAGGGAAACACAGCACACTACTTTACTACAGGGCTCTGGGGGAAACACAGCACACTACTTTACTACAGGGCTCTGGAGGAAACACAGCACACTACTTTACTACAGGGCTCTGGAGGAAACACAGCACACTACTTTACTACAGGGCTCTGGGGGAAACACAGCACACTACTTTACTACAGGGCTCTAAGGGGAAACACAGCACACTACTTTACTACAGGGCTCTAAGGGGTAACACAGCACACTACTTTACTACAGGGCTTTAAGGGGAAACACAGCACACTACTTTACTACAGGGCTCTAAGGGGAAACACAGCACACTACTTTACTACAGGGCTCTGGGGGGAAACACAGAACACTACTTTACTACAGGGCTCTAAGGGGAAACACAGAACACTACTTTACTACAGGGCTCTAAGGGGAAACACAGCACACTACTTTACTACAGGGCTCTAAGGGGAAACACAGCACACTACTTTACTACAGGGCTCTAAGGGGAAACACAGCACACTACTTTACTACAGGGCTCTGGGGGGAAACACAGCACACTACTTTACTACAGGGCTCTAAGGGGAGAACAGCACACTACTTTACTACAGGGCTCTGGGGGAAACACAGCACACTGCTTTACTACAGGGCTCTGGAGGAAACACAGCACACTACTTTACTACAGGGCTCTAAGGGGAAACACAGCACACTACTTTACTACAGGGCCCTAAGGGGAAACACAGCACACTACTTTACTACAGGGCTCTAAGGGGAGAACAGCACACTACTTTACTACAGGGCTCTGGGGGAAACACAGCACACTACTTTACTACAGGGCTCTGGAGGAAACACAGCACACTACTTTACTACAGGGCTCTGGGGGAAACACAGTACACTACTTTACTACAGGGCTCTGGGGGGAAACACAGCACACTACTTTACTACAGGGCTCTGGGGGAAACACAGCACACTACTTTACTACAGGGCTCTGGGGGAAACACAGCACACTACTTTACTACAGGGCTCTGGGGGAAACACAGCACACTACTTTACTACAGGGCTCTGGGGGAAACACAGAACACTACTTTACTACAGGGCTCTGGGGGAAACACAGCACACTACTTTACTACAGGGCTCTGGGGGAAACACAGAACACTACTTTACTACAGGGCTCTAAGGGGAAACACAGAACACTACTTTACTACAGGGCTCTGGGGGAAACACAGCACACTACTTTACTACAGGGCTCTGGAGGAAACACAGCACACTACTTTACTACAGGGCTCTAAGGGGGAAATACAGAACACTACTTTACTACAGGGCTCTGAGGGGTAACACAGAACACTACTTTACTACAGGGCTCTAAGGGGGAAATACAGAACACTACTTTACTACAGGGCTCTGGGGGGAAACACAGCACACTACTTTACTACAGGGCTCTAAGGGGAAACACAGAACACTACTTTACTACAGGGCTCTGGAGGAAACACAGCACACTACTTTACTACAGGGCTCTGAGGGAAACACAGCACACTACTTTACTACAGGGCTCTGGGGGAAACACAGCACACTACTTTACAACAGGGCTATAAGGGGAAACACAGCACACTACTTTACTACAGGGCTCTGGGGGAAACACAGCACACTACTTTACTACAGGGCTCTGGAGGGAAACACAGCACACTACTTTACTACAGGGCTCTGGGGGAAACACAGCACACTACTTTACTACAGGGCTCTGGAGGAAACACAGCACACTACTTTACTACAGGGCTCTGGAGGAAACACAGCACACTACTTTACTACAGGGCTCTGGGGGAAACACAGCACACTACTTTACTACAGGGCTCTAAGGGGAAACACAGCACACTACTTTACTACAGGGCTCTAAGGGGTAACACAGCACACTACTTTACTACAGGGCTTTAAGGGGAAACACAGCACACTACTTTACTACAGGGCTCTGGGGGAAACACAGCACACTACTTTACTACAGGGCTCTGGAGGAAACACAGCACACTACTTTACTACAGGGCTCTAAGGGGGAAATACAGAACACTACTTTACTACAGGGCTCTGAGGGGTAACACAGAACACTACTTTACTACAGGGCTCTAAGGGGGAAATACAGAACACTACTTTACTACAGGGCTCTGGGGGGAAACACAGCACACTACTTTACTACAGGGCTCTAAGGGGAAACACAGAACACTACTTTACTACAGGGCTCTGGAGGAAACACAGCACACTACTTTACTACAGGGCTCTGAGGGAAACACAGCACACTACTTTACTACAGGGCTCTGGGGGAAACACAGCACACTACTTTACTACAGGGCTATAAGGGGAAACACAGCACACTACTTTACTACAGGGCTCTGGGGGAAACACAGCACACTACTTTACTACAGGGCTCTGGAGGGAAACACAGCACACTACTTTACTACAGGGCTCTGGGGGAAACACAGCACACTACTTTACTACAGGGCTCTGGAGGAAACACAGCACACTACTTTACTACAGGGCTCTGGAGGAAACACAGCACACTACTTTACTACAGGGCTCTGGGGGAAACACAGCACACTACTTTACTACAGGGCTCTAAGGGGAAACACAGCACACTACTTTACTACAGGGCTCTAAGGGGTAACACAGCACACTACTTTACTACAGGGCTTTAAGGGGAAACACAGCACACTACTTTACTACAGGGCTCTAAGGGGAAACACAGCACACTACTTTACTACAGGGCTCTGGGGGGAAACACAGAACACTACTTTACTACAGGGCTCTAAGGGGAAACACAGAACACTACTTTACTACAGGGCTCTGGAGGAAACACAGCACACTACTTTACTACAGGGCTCTGAGGGAAACACAGCACACTACTTTACTACAGGGCTCTGGGGGAAACACAGCACACTACTTTACTACAGGGCTATAAGGGGAAACACAGCACACTACTTTACTACAGGGCTCTGGGGGAAACACAGCACACTACTTTACTACAGGGCTCTGGAGGGAAACACAGCACACTACTTTACTACAGGGCTCTGGGGGAAACACAGCACACTACTTTACTACAGGGCTCTGGAGGAAACACAGCACACTACTTTACTACAGGGCTCTGGAGGAAACACAGCACACTACTTTACTACAGGGCTCTGGGGGAAACACAGCACACTACTTTACTACAGGGCTCTAAGGGGAAACACAGCACACTACTTTACTACAGGGCTCTAAGGGGTAACACAGCACACTACTTTACTACAGGGCTTTAAGGGGAAACACAGCACACTACTTTACTACAGGGCTCTAAGGGGAAACACAGCACACTACTTTACTACAGGGCTCTGGGGGGAAACACAGAACACTACTTTACTACAGGGCTCTAAGGGGAAACACAGAACACTACTTTACTACAGGGCTCTGGAGGAAACACAGCACACTACTTTACTACAGGGCTCTGAGGGAAACACAGCACACTACTTTACTACAGGGCTCTGGGGGAAACACAGCACACTACTTTACTACAGGGCTATAAGGGGAAACACAGCACACTACTTTACTACAGGGCTCTGGGGGAAACACAGCACACTACTTTACTACAGGGCTCTGGAGGGAAACACAGCACACTACTTTACTACAGGGCTCTGGGGGAAACACAGCACACTACTTTACTACAGGGCTCTGGAGGAAACACAGCACACTACTTTACTACAGGGCTCTGGAGGAAACACAGCACACAACTTTACTACAGGGCTCTGGGGGAAACACAGCACACTACTTTACTTCAGGGCTCTAAGGGGAAACACAGCACACTACTTTACTACAGGGCTCTAAGGGGTAACACAGCACACTACTTTACTACAGGGCTCTAAGGGGAAACACAGCACACTACTTTACTACAGGGCTCTAAGGGGAAACACAGCACACTACTTTACTACAGGGCTCTGGGGGGAAACACAGAACACTACTTTACTACAGGGCTCTAAGGGGAAACACAGAACACTACTTTACTACAGGGCTCTAAGGGGAAACACAGCACACTACTTTACTACAGGGCTCTAAGGGGAAACACAGCACACTACTTTACTACAGGGCTCTAAGGGGAAACACAGCACACTACTTTACTACAGGGCTCTGGGGGGAAACACAGCACACTACTTTACTACAGGGCTCTAAGGGGAGAACAGCACACTACTTTACTACAGGGCTCTGGGGGAAACACAGCACACTGCTTTACTACAGGGCTCTGGAGGAAACACAGCACACTACTTTACTACAGGGCTCTAAGGGGAAACACAGCACACTACTTTACTACAGGGCCCTAAGGGGAAACACAGCACACTACTTTACTACAGGGCTCTAAGGGGAGAACAGCACACTACTTTACTACAGGGCTCTGGGGGAAACACAGCACACTACTTTACTACAGGGCTC
The DNA here is from genome assembly GCF_029448725.1 of Salvelinus fontinalis. Lineage (NCBI taxonomy): Eukaryota > Metazoa > Chordata > Actinopteri > Salmoniformes > Salmonidae > Salvelinus > Salvelinus fontinalis. The sequence continues at coordinate 30,879,843 of NC_074700.1, read as the reverse complement.
TGGAGGAAACACAGCACACTACTTTACTACAGGGCTCTGGGGGAAACACAGTACACTACTTTACTACAGGGCTCTGGGGGGAAACACAGCACACTACTTTACTACAGGGCTCTGGGGGAAACACAGCACACTACTTTACTACAGGGCTCTGGGGGAAACACAGCACACTACTTTACTACAGGGCTCTGGGGGAAACACAGCACACTACTTTACTACAGGGCTCTGGGGGAAACACAGAACACTACTTTACTACAGGGCTCTGGGGGAAACACAGCACACTACTTTACTACAGGGCTCTGGGGGAAACACAGAACACTACTTTACTACAGGGCTCTAAGGGGAAACACAGAACACTACTTTACTACAGGGCTCTGGGGGAAACACAGCACACTACTTTACTACAGGGCTCTGGAGGAAACACAGCACACTACTTTACTACAGGGCTCTAAGGGGGAAATACAGAACACTACTTTACTACAGGGCTCTGAGGGGTAACACAGAACACTACTTTACTACAGGGCTCTAAGGGGGAAATACAGAACACTACTTTACTACAGGGCTCTGGGGGGAAACACAGCACACTACTTTACTACAGGGCTCTAAGGGGAAACACAGAACACTACTTTACTACAGGGCTCTGGAGGAAACACAGCACACTACTTTACTACAGGGCTCTGAGGGAAACACAGCACACTACTTTACTACAGGGCTCTGGGGGAAACACAGCACACTACTTTACAACAGGGCTATAAGGGGAAACACAGCACACTACTTTACTACAGGGCTCTGGGGGAAACACAGCACACTACTTTACTACAGGGCTCTGGAGGGAAACACAGCACACTACTTTACTACAGGGCTCTGGGGGAAACACAGCACACTACTTTACTACAGGGCTCTGGAGGAAACACAGCACACTACTTTACTACAGGGCTCTGGAGGAAACACAGCACACTACTTTACTACAGGGCTCTGGGGGAAACACAGCACACTACTTTACTACAGGGCTCTAAGGGGAAACACAGCACACTACTTTACTACAGGGCTCTAAGGGGTAACACAGCACACTACTTTACTACAGGGCTTTAAGGGGAAACACAGCACACTACTTTACTACAGGGCTCTGGGGGAAACACAGCACACTACTTTACTACAGGGCTCTGGAGGAAACACAGCACACTACTTTACTACAGGGCTCTAAGGGGGAAATACAGAACACTACTTTACTACAGGGCTCTGAGGGGTAACACAGAACACTACTTTACTACAGGGCTCTAAGGGGGAAATACAGAACACTACTTTACTACAGGGCTCTGGGGGGAAACACAGCACACTACTTTACTACAGGGCTCTAAGGGGAAACACAGAACACTACTTTACTACAGGGCTCTGGAGGAAACACAGCACACTACTTTACTACAGGGCTCTGAGGGAAACACAGCACACTACTTTACTACAGGGCTCTGGGGAAAACACAGCACACTACTTTACTACAGGGCTATAAGGGGAAACACAGCACACTACTTTACTACAGGGCTCTGGGGGAAACACAGCACACTACTTTACTACAGGGCTCTGGAGGGAAACACAGCACACTACTTTACTACAGGGCTCTGGGGGAAACACAGCACACTACTTTACTACAGGGCTCTGGAGGAAACACAGCACACTACTTTACTACAGGGCTCTGGAGGAAACACAGCACACTACTTTACTACAGGGCTCTGGGGGAAACACAGCACACTACTTTACTACAGGGCTCTAAGGGGAAACACAGCACACTACTTTACTACAGGGCTCTAAGGGGTAACACAGCACACTACTTTACTACAGGGCTTTAAGGGGAAACACAGCACACTACTTTACTACAGGGCTCTAAGGGGAAACACAGCACACTACTTTACTACAGGGCTCTGGGGGGAAACACAGAACACTACTTTACTACAGGGCTCTAAGGGGAAACACAGAACACTACTTTACTACAGGGCTCTGGAGGAAACACAGCACACTACTTTACTACAGGGCTCTGAGGGAAACACAGCACACTACTTTACTACAGGGCTCTGGGGGAAACACAGCACACTACTTTACTACAGGGCTCTGGGGGAAACACAGCACACTACTTTACTACAGGGCTATAAGGGGAAACACAGCACACTACTTTACTACAGGGCTCTGGGGGAAACACAGCACACTACTTTACTACAGGGCTCTGGAGGGAAACACAGCACACTACTTTACTACAGGGCTCTGGGGGAAACACAGCACACTACTTTACTACAGGGCTCTGGAGGAAACACAGCACACTACTTTACTACAGGGCTCTGGAGGAAACACAGCACACTACTTTACTACAGGGCTCTGGGGGAAACACAGCACACTACTTTACTACAGGGCTCTAAGGGGAAACACAGCACACTACTTTACTACAGGGCTCTAAGGGGTAACACAGCACACTACTTTACTACAGGGCTTTAAGGGGAAACACAGCACACTACTTTACTACAGGGCTCTAAGGGGAAACACAGCACACTACTTTACTACAGGGCTCTGGGGGGAAACACAGCACACTACTTTACTACAGGGCTCTAAGGGGAAACACAGCACACTACTTTACTACAGGGCTCTAAGGGGAAACACAGCACACTACTTTACTACAGGGCTCTGGGGGGAAACACAGCACACTACTTTACTACAGGGCTCTGGGGGGAAACACAGTACACTACTTTACTACAGGGCTCTGGAGGAAACACAGCACACTACTTTACTACAGGGCTCTAAGGGGAAACACAGCACACTACTTTACTACAGGGCTCTGGGGGGAAACACAGTACACTACTTTACAACAGGGCTCTGGAGGAAACACAGCACACTACTTTACTACAGGGCTCTAAGGGGAAACACAGCACACTACTTTACTACAGGGCTCTAAGGGGAAACACAGAACACTACTTTACTACAGGGCTCTAAGGGGAAACACAGCACACTACTTTACTACAGGGCTCTGGGGGAAACTGGGAACACTACACTACTACAGGGCTCTGGGGGTAACACAGAACACTACTTTACTACAGGGCTCTAAGGGGAAACACAGCACACTACTTTACTACAGGGCTCTGGAGGAAACACAGCACACTACTTTACTACAGGGCTCTGGGGGAAACACAGCACACTACTTTACTACAGGGCTCTAAGGGGAAACACAGCACACTACTTTACTACAGGGCTCTAAGGGGTAACACAGCACACTACTTTACTACAGGGCTTTAAGGGGAAACACAGCACACTACTTTACTACAGGGCTCTAAGGGGAAACACAGCACACTACTTTACTACAGGGCTCTGGGGGGAAACACAGAACACTACTTTACTACAGGGCTCTAAGGGGAAACACAGCACACTACTTTACTACAGGGCTCTGGGGGAAACACAGCACACTACTTTACTACAGGGCTCTGGGGGAAACACAGCACACTACTTTACTACAGGGCTCTAAGGGGAAACACAGCACACTACTTTACTACAGGGCTCTAAGGGGAAACACAGCACACTACTTTACTACAGGGCTCTGGGGGAAACTGGGAACACTACACTACTACAGGGCTCTGGGGGTAACACAGAACACTACTTTACTACAGGGCTCTAAGGGGAAACACAGCACACTACTTTACTACAGGGCTCTGGGGGAAACACAGCACACTACTTTACTACAGGGCTCTGGAGGAAACACAGCACACTACTTTACTACAGGGCCCTAAGGGGAAACACAGCACACTACTTTACTACAGGGCTCTAAGGGGAGAACAGCACACTACTTTACTACAGGGCTCTGGGGGAAACACAGCACACTACTTTACTACAGGGCTCTGGAGGAAACACAGCACACTACTTTACTACAGGGCTCTGGGGGAAACACAGTACACTACTTTACTACAGGGCTCTGGGGGGAAACACAGCACACTACTTTACTACAGGGCTCTGGGGGAAACACAGCACACTACTTTACTACAGGGCTCTGGGGGAAACACAGCACACTACTTTACTACAGGGCTCTGGGGGAAACACAGAACACTACTTTACTACAGGGCTCTGGGGGAAACACAGCACACTACTTTACTACAGGGCTCTAAGGGGAAACACAGAACACTACTTTACTACAGGGCTCTGGGGGAAACACAGCACACTACTTTACTACAGGGCTCTGGAGGAAACACAGCACACTACTTTACTACAGGGCTCTAAGGGGGAAATACAGAACACTACTTTACTACAGGGCTCTGAGGGGTAACACAGAACACTACTTTACTACAGGGCTCTAAGGGGGAAATACAGAACACTACTTTACTACAGGGCTCTGGGGGGAAACACAGCACACTACTTTACTACAGGGCTCTAAGGGGAAACACAGAACACTACTTTACTACAGGGCTCTGGAGGAAACACAGCACACTACTTTACTACAGGGCTCTGAGGGAAACACAGCACACTACTTTACTACAGGGCTCTGGGGGAAACACAGCACACTACTTTACTACAGGGCTATAAGGGGAAACACAGCACACTACTTTACTACAGGGCTCTGGGGGAAACACAGCACACTACTTTACTACAGGGCTCTGGAGGGAAACACAGCACACTACTTTACTACAGGGCTCTGGGGGAAACACAGCACACTACTTTACTACAAGGCTCTGGAGGAAACACAGCACACTACTTTACTACAGGGCTCTGGAGGAAACACAGCACACTACTTTACTACAGGGCTCTGGGGGAAACACAGCACACTACTTTACTACAGGGCTCTAAGGGGAAACACAGCACACTACTTTACTACAGGGCTCTAAGGGGTAACACAGCACACTTCTTTACTACAGGGCTTTAAGGGGAAACAGCACACTACTTTACTACAGGGCTCTAAGGGGAAACACAGCACACTACTTTACTACAGGGCTTTGGGGGGAAACACAGAACACTACTTTACTACAGGGCTCTAAGGGGAAACACAGAACACTACTTTACTACAGGGCTCTAAGGAGAAACACAGCACACTACTTTACTACAGGGCTCTAAGGGGAAACACAGCACACTACTTTACTACAGGGCTCTAAGGGGAAACACAGCACACTACTTTACTACAGGGCTCTGGGGGGAAACACAGCACACTACTTTACTACAGGGCTCTGGGGGGAAACACAGTACACTACTTTACTACAGGGCTCTGGGGGAAACACAGAACACTACTTTACTACAGGGCTCTAAGGGGAAACACAGCACACTACTTTACTACAGGGCTCTGGGGGGAAACACAGTACACTACTTTACAACAGGGCTCTGGAGGAAACACAGCACACTACTTTACTACAGGGCTCTAAGGGGAAACACAGCACACTACTTTACTACAGGGCTCTAAGGGGAAACACAGCACACTACTTTACTACAGGGCTCTGGGGGAAACTGGGAACACTACACTACTACAGGGCTCTGGGGGTAACACAGAACACTACTTTACTACAGGGCTCTAAGGGGAAACACAGCACACTACTTTACTACAGGGCTCTGGAGGAAACACAGCACACTACTTTACTACAGGGCTCTGGGGGAAACACAGCACACTACTTTACTACAGGGCTCTGGAGGAAACACAGCACACTACTTTACTACAGGGCTCTGGGGGGAATCACAGCACACTACTTTACTACAGGGCTCTAGGGGAAACACAGCACACTACTTTACTACAGGGCTCTAAGGGGGAAACACAGAACACTACTTTACTACAGGGCTCTGGGGGAAACACAGCACACTACTTTACTACAGGGCTCTAAGGGAAGCACAGCACACTACTTTACTACAGGGCTCTAAGGGAAGCACAGCACACTACTTTACTACAGGGCTCTAAGGGGAAACACAGCACACTACTTTACTACAGGGCTCTGGAGGGAAACACAGCACACTACTTTACTACAGGGCTCTGGAGGAAACACAGCACACTACTTTACTACAGGGCTCTGGAGGGAAACACAGCACACTACTTTACTACAGGGCTCTAAGGGGAAACACAGCACACTACTTTACTACAGGGCTCTGGAGGAAACACAGAACACTACTTTACTACAGGGCTCTGGAGGGAAACACAGAACACTACTTTATTACAGGGCTCTGGAGGAAACACAGAACAATACTTTACTACAGGGCTCTGGGGGAAACACAGCACACTACTTTACTACAGGGCTCTAAGGGGAAACACAGAACACTACTTTACTACAGGGCTCTGGGGGAAACACAGCACACTACTTTACTACAGGGCTCTAAGGGGAAACACAGTACACTACTTTACTACAGGGCTCTGGGGGAAACACAGAACACTACTTTACTACAGGGCTCTGGGGGAAACACAGCACACTACTTTACTACAGGGCTCTAAGGGGAAACACAACACACTACTTTACTACAGGGCCCTAAGGGGGAAACACAGAAGACTACTTTACTACAGGGCTCTAAGGGGGAAACACAGAAGTCTACTTTACTACAGGGCTCTGGAGGAAACACAGCACACTACTTTACTACAGGGCTCTGGGGGAAACACAGTACACTACTTTACTACAGGGCTCTGGAGGAAACACAGCACACTACTTTACTACAGAGTTCTCTGGGGGGAAACACAGCACACTACTTTACTACATGGCTCTGGGGGAAACACAGCACACTACTTTACTACAGGGCTCTGGGGGAAACACAGCACACTACTTTACTACAGGGCTCTGGGGGAAACACAGAACACTACTTTACTACAGGGCTCTGGGGGAAACACAGCACACTACTTTACTACAGGCCTCTGGAGGAAACACAGCACACTACTTTACTACAGGCCTCTGGGGGAAACACAGCACACTACTTTACTACAGGGCTCTAAGGGGAAACACAGCACACTACTTTACTACAGGGCTCTGGGGGAAACACAGCACACTACTTTACTACAGGGCTCTGGGGGGAAACACAGCACACTACTTTACTACAGGGCTCTGGGGGAAACACAGCACACTACTTTACTACAGGGCTCTAAGGGGAAACACAGAACACTACTTTACTACAGGGCTCTGGGGGAAACACAGCACACTACTTTACTACAGGGCTCTAAGGGGAAACACAGTACACTACTTTACTACAGGGCTCTGGGGGAAACACAGCACACTACTTTACTACAGGGCTCTAAGGGGAAACACAGAAGACTACTTTACTACAGGGCTCTGGGGGGAAACACAGAACACTACTTTACTACAGGGCTCTGGGGGAAACACAGCACACTACTTTACTACAGGGATCTGGAGGAAACACAGCACACTACTTTACTACAGGGCTCTGGAGGAAACACAGCACACTACTTTACTACAGGGCTCTGGGGGGAAACACAGCACACTACTTTACTACAGGGCTCTGGGGGAAACACAGCACACTACTTTACTACAGGGCTCTAAGGGGAAACACAGAACACTACTTTACTACAGGGCTCTGGAGGGAAACACAGCACACTACTTTACTACAGGGCACTAAGGGGAAACACAGCACACTACTTTACTACGGGGCTCTGGGGGGTAACACAGCACACTACTTTACTACAGGACTCTGGGGGAAACACAGCACACTACTTTACTACAAGGCTCTAAGGGGAGAACAGCACACTACTTTACTACAGGGCTCTAAGGGGAAACACAGCACACTACTTTACTACAGGGCTCTTAGGGGAAACACAGCACACTACTTTACTACAGGGCTCTGGGGGAAACACAGCACACTACTTTACTACAGGGCTCTGGAGGAAACACAGAACACTACTTTACTACAGGGCTCTAAGGGGAAACACAGCACACTACTTTACTACAGGGCTCTAAGGGGAAACACAGCACACTACTTTACTACAGGGCTCTGGAGGAAACACAGAACACTACTTTACTACAGGGCTCTGGGGGGAAACACAGCACACTACTTTACTACAGGGCTCTGGAGGAAACACAGAACACTACTTTACTACAGGGCTCTGGGGGAAACACAGTACACTACTTTACTACAGGGCTCTAAGGGGAAACACAGAACACTACTTTACTACAGGGCTCTGGGGGAAACACAGCACACTACTTTACTACAGGTCTCTGGAGGAAACACAGCACACTACTTTACTACAGGGCTCTGGGGGGAATCACAGCACACTACTTTACTACAGGGCTCTTGGGGAAACACAGCACACTACTTTACTACAGGGCTCTAAGGGGGAAACACAGAACACTACTTTACTACAGGGCTCTGGGGGAAACACAGCACACTACTTTACTACAGGGCTCTAAGGGAAGCACAGCACACCACTTTACTACAGGGCTCTAAGGGAAGCACAGCACACTACTTTACTACAGGGCTCTAAGCGGAAACACAGCACACTACTTTACTACAGGGCTCTGGAGGGAAACACAGCACACTACTTTACTACAGGGCTCTGGAGGGAAACACAGCACACTACTTTACTACAGGGCTCTGGGGGAAACACAGCACACTACTTTACTACAGGGCTCTGGGGGAAACACAGCACACTACTTTACTACAGGGCTCTGGGGGAAACACAGCACACTACTTTACTACAGGGCTCTGGGGGAAACACAGCACACTACTTTACTACAGGGCTCTGGGGGAAACACAGTACACTACTTTACTCCAGGGCTCTGGAGGAAACACAGCACACTACTTTACTACAGAGTTCTCTGGGGGGAAACACAGCACACTACTTTACTACAGGGCTCTGGGGGAAACACAGCACACTACTTTACTACAGGGCTCTGGGGGAAACACAGCACACTACTTTACTACAGGGCTCTGGGGGAAACACAGAACACTACTTTACTACAGGGCTCTGGGGGAAACACAGCACACTACTTTCCTACAGGCCTCTGGAGGAAACACAGCACACTACTTTACTACAGGGCTCTAAGGGGAAACACAGCACACTACTTTACTACAGGGCTCTGGAGGAAACACAGCACACTACTTTACTAAAGGGCTCTGGAGGGAAACACAGCACACTACTTTACTACAGGGCTCTAAGGGGAAACACAGCACACTACTTTACTACAGGGCTCTAAGGGGAAACACAGAACACTACTTTACTACAGGGCTCTAAGGGGTAACACAGAACACTACTTTACTACAGGGCTCTAAGGGGAAACACAGCACACTACTTTACTACAGGGCTCTGGGGGAAACACAGCACACTACTTTACTACAGGGCTCTGGGGGGAAACACAGCACACTACTTTACTACAGGGCTCTGGGGGAAACACAGCACACTACTTTACTACAGGGCTATAAGGGGAAACACAGAACACTACTTTACTACAGGGCTCTGGGGGAAACACAGCACACTACTTTACTACAGGGCTCTAAGGGGAAACACAGTACACTACTTTACTACAGGGCTCTGGGGGAAACACAGAACACTACTTTACTACAGGGCTCTGGGGGAAACACAGCACACTACTTTACTACAGGGCTCTAAGGGGAAACACAGAAGACTACTTTACTACAGGGCTCTGGGGGGAAACACAGAACACTACTTTACTACAGGGCTCTGGGGGAAACACAGCACACTACTTTACTACAGGGATCTGGAGGAAACACAGCACACTTCTTTACTACAGGGCTCTGGAGGAAACACAGCACACTACTTTACTACAGGGCTCTGGAGGGAAACACAGCACACTACTTTACTACAGGGCTCTGGGGGAAACACAGCACACTACTTTACTACAGGGCTCTAAGGGGAAACACAGAACACTACTTTACTACAGGGCTCTGGGGGGAAACACAGAACACTACTTTACTACAGGGCTCTGGGGGAAACACAGCACACTACTTTACTACAGGGATCTGGAGGAAACACAGCACACTACTTTACTACAGGGCTCTGGGGGAAACACAGCACACTACTTTACTACAGGGCTCTAAGGGGAAACACAGAACACTACTTTACTACAGGGCTCTGGAGGGAAACACAGCACACTACTTTACTACAGGGCACTAAGGGGAAACACAGCACACTACTTTACTACAGGGCTCTGGGGGGTAACACAGCACACTACTTTACTACAGGGCTCTGGGGGGTAACACAGCACACTACTTTACTACAGGGCTCTAAGGGGAGAACAGCACACTACTTTACTACAGGGCTCTAAGGGGAAACACAGAACACTACTTTACTACAGGGCTCTGGGGGGAAACACAGAACACTACTTTACTACAGGGCTCTGGGGGAAACACAGCACACTACTTTACTACAGGGATCTGGAGGAAACACAGCACACTACTTTACTACAGGGCTCTGGGGGAAACACAGCACACTACTTTACTACAGGGCTCTAAGGGGAAACACAGAACACTACTTTACTACAGGGCTCTGGAGGGAAACACAGCACACTACTTTACTACAGGGCACTAAGGGGAAACACAGCACACTACTTTACTACAGGGCTCTGGGGGGTAACACAGCACACTACTTTACTACAGGGCTCTGGGGGGTAACACAGCACACTACTTTACTACAGGGCTCTAAGGGGAGAACAGCACACTACTTTACTACAGGGCTCTAAGGGGAAACACAGCACACTACTTTACTACAGGGCTCTAAGGGGAAACACAGCACACTACTTTACTACAGGGCTCTGGGGGAAACACAGCACACTACTTTACTACAGGGCTCTGGAGGAAACACAGAACACTACTTTACTACAGGGCTCTAAGGGGAAACACAGCACACTACTTTACTACAGGGCTCTAAGGGGAAACACAGCACACTACTTTACTACAGGGCTCTGGAGGAAACACAGAACACTACTTTACTACAGGGCTCTGGGGGGAAACACAGCACACTACTTTACTACAGGGCTCTGGAGGAAACACAGAACACTACTTTACTACAGGGCTCTGGGGGAAACACAGTACACTACTTTACTACAGGGCTCTAAGGGGAAACACAGAACACTACTTTACTACAGGGCTCTGGGGGAAACACAGCACACTACTTTACTACAGGGCTCTGGAGGAAACACAGCACACTACTTTACTACAGGGCTCTGGGGGGAATCACAGCACACTACTTTACTACAGGGCTCTGGGGGAAACACAGCACACTACTTTACTACAGGGCTCTAAGGGGGAAACACAGAACACTACTTTACTACAGGGCTCTGGGGGAAACACAGCACACTACTTTACTACAGGGCTCTAAGGGAAGCACAGCACACCACTTTACTACAGGGCTCTAAGGGAAGCACAGCACACTACTTTACTACAGGGCTCTAAGCGGAAACACAGCACACTACTTTACTACAGGGCTCTGGAGGGAAACACAGCACACTACTTTACTACAGGGCTCTGGAGGGAAACACAGCACACTACTTTACTACAGGGCTCTGGAGGAAACACAGCACACTACTTTACTACAGGGCTCTGGGGGAAACACAGCACACTACTTTACTACAGGGCTCTGGGGGAAACACAGCACACTACTTTACTACAGGGCTCTGGGGGAAACACAGCACACTACTTTACTACAGGGCTCTGGGGGAAACACAGCACACTACTTTACTACAGGGCTCTGGGGGAAACACAGCACACTACTTTACTACAGGGCTCTGGGGGAAACACAGCACACTACTTTACTACAGGGCTCTGGAGGGAAACACAGCACACTACTTTACTACAGGGCTCTGGAGGGAAACACAGCACACTACTTTATTACAGGGCTCTGGAAAAAACACAGTACACTACTTTACTACAGGGCTCTAAGGGGAAACACAGCACACTACTTTACTACAGGGCTCTAAGGGGAAACACAGCACACTACTTTACTACAGGGCTCTGGAGGAAACACAGAACACTACTTTACTACAGGGCTCTGGGGGGAAACACAGCACACTACTTTACTACAGGGCTCTGGAGGAAACACAGAACACTACTTTACTACAGGGCTCTGGGGGAAACACAGTACACTACTTTACTACAGGGCTCTAAGGGGAAACACAGAACACTACTTTACTACAGGGCTCTGGGGGAAACACAGCACACTACTTTACTACAGGGCTCTGGAGGAAACACAGCACACTACTTTACTACAGGGCTCTGGGGGGAATCACAGCACACTACTTTACTACAGGGCTCTGGGGGAAACACAGCACACTACTTTACTACAGGGCTCTAAGGGGGAAACACAGAACACTACTTTACTACAGGGCTCTGGGGGAAACACAGCACACTACTTTACTACAGGGCTCTAAGGGAAGCACAGCACACCACTTTACTACAGGGCTCTAAGGGAAGCACAGCACACTACTTTACTACAGGGCTCTAAGCGGAAACACAGCACACTACTTTACTACAGGGCTCTGGAGGGAAACACAGCACACTACTTTACTACAGGGCTCTGGAGGGAAACACAGCACACTACTTTACTACAGGGCTCTGGAGGAAACACAGCACACTACTTTACTACAGGGCTCTGGGGGAAACACAGCACACTACTTTACTACAGGGCTCTAAGGGGAAACACAGAACACTACTTTACTACAGGGCTCTGGGGGAAACACAGCACACTACTTTACTACAGGGCTCTGGAGGAAACACAGCACACTACTTTACTACAGGGCTCTGGGGGGAATCACAGCACACTACTTTACTACAGGGCTCTGGGGGAAACACAGCACACTACTTTACTACAGGGCTCTGGGGGAAACACAGCACACTACTTTACTACAGGGCTCTGGGGGAAACACAGCACACTACTTTACTACAGGGCTCTGGGGGAAACACAGCACACTACTTTACTACAGGGCTCTAAGGGGAAACACAGCACACTACTTTACTACAGGGCTCTGGGGGAAACACAGCACACTACTTTACTACAGGGCTCTGGGGGAAACACAGCACACTACTTTACTACAGGGCTCTGGAGGGAAACACAGCACACTACTTTACTACAGGGCTCTGGAGGGAAACACAGCACACTACTTTATTACAGGGCTCTGGAAAAAACACAGTACACTACTTTACTACAGGGCTATAAGGGGAAACACAGCACGTGATGGTGTGTGTGAGAGAGTTAGAGAGAGATGGTGTGTGAGAGAGAAAGAGAGATGGTGTGAGAGAGAAAGAGAGATGGTGTGAGAGAGAAAGAGAGATGGTGTGAGAGAGAAAGAGAGATGGTGTGAGAGAGAAAGAGAGATGGTGTGTGTGAGAGTGCATTCAGAAAGTATTCAGACCCCTTGACTTTTTCTACACTTTGTTACGTTACAGCCTTATTCTAAAATGGATTCAATTGTTTTCCCCCCCTCACCAATCTACACACACAATACCCCATAATGACAAAGTAAAAACAGGTTTTTAGAAAACTTTGCAAATGTGTTAAAAATAAAACTGAAATAACACATTTATATAAGTATTCAGACCCTTTACTCAGTACTTTGTTGAAGCACCTTTGGCAGCGATTACAGCCTCGAGTCTTCTTGGGTATGATGCTACAAGCTTGTCACACCTGTATTTGGGGAGTTTCTCCCATTATTTTCTGCAGATCCTCTCAAGCTCTGTCAGGTTGGATGGGGAGCGTCGCTGCACAGCTATTTTCAGGTCTCTCCAGAGATGTTAGATTGTGTTCAAGTCCGGGCTCTGGCTGGGCCACTCAAGGACATTCAGAGACATTCAGAGTCTCCAGACCTGAACCCAATAGAAAATCTTTGGAGGGAGCTTTAAAGTCCGTATTTCCCAGCGACAGCTCCGAAACCTGAAGGATCTGGAGAAGGTCTGTATGGAGGAGTGGGCCAAAATCCCTGCTACAGTGTGTGCAAACCTGGTCAAAAACTACAGGAAGCGTATGATCTCTGTATTTGCAAACAAAGGTTTCTGTACCAAATATTAAGTTCTGCTTTTCTGATGTATCAAACACTTATGTCATGCAAAAAAATGCAAATTAATTACTTAGAAATCATACAATGTGATTTTCTGGATTTTTGTTTTAGATTCCGTCTCTCACAGTTGAAGTGTACCTATGATAAAAATGACAGACCTCTACATGCTTTGTAAGTAGGAAAACCTGCAAAATCGGCAGTGTATCAAATACTTGTTCTCCCCACTGTATGTTGGCCCCACTAGACTCGCCGCGTTGGCCCCACTAGACTCGCCGCGTTGGCCCCACTAGACTCGCCGCGTTGGCCCCACTAGACTCGCCGCGTTGGCCCCACTAGACTCGCCGCGTTGGCCCCACTAGACTCGCCGCGTTGGCCCCACTAGACTCGCCGCGTTGGCCCCACTAGACTCGCCGCGTTGGCCCCACTAGACTCGCCGCGTTGGCCCCACTAGACTCGCCGCGTTGGCCCCACTAGACTCGCCGCGTTGGCCCCACTAGACTCACCGCGTTGGCCCCACTAGACTCACCGCGTTGGCCCCACTAGACTCACCGCGTTGGCCCCACTAGACTCACCGCGTTGGCCCCACTAGACTCACCGCGTTGGCCCCACTAGACTCACCGCGTTGGCCCCACTAGACTCACCGCGTTGGCCCCACTAGACTCACCGCGTTGGCCCCACTAGACTCACCGCGTTGGCCCCACTAGACTCACCGCGTTGGCCCCACTAGACTCACCGCGTTGGCCCCACTAGACTCACCGTGTTGGCCCCACTAGACTCACCATGTTGGCTCCACCAGTCCAGTAAAGGAAGAATCCATCTGGGTCTACCTTCAGAGTGATGAGGGTGGGGTGACCGCTGTTGGGCTCCTATACACACACAGACACATAGACGTTAATACATCGGGATATACACACTGTACACATATGACTAAAATGTGACCGGCCCGGAGGTTGGAAAGCCAGGTCTCCTGCATGCCATACGACTGTGTTAACCTGCTGAGCTAAAGCCTAGGCATTCGCTGTAGGGGGAAGCTAATGCAAGACTTCAGGTCTTGCATACCTTGAGTCTCAGGTCCGATGCCGGCTCTATGGGCGGAGATGGGAAGAAACCGTTGAAAAAGCATTTTACAACTTTTTGTATTACAGTTTACTGCATTAGACGTGGTCTAGGATCAGCTTCCCCCTACCAAAACATAACCATTAGTGGGGAGGGAAATGAAACACTGACCCAGGGTCAGATTGGACGATGAAAGGAGTGAGCTCTTGTATTTCCGTTTCTATGATGGAACCAGCCCTACCTTCAGTTTGGGCTCTGTGGTTGGCTACAGAGAGGAGAAATGAGGGTGGCCACAATATTGTCTTAACTGTATAATGTGTATCATTCTTAATCTAAATCATTAGTACAGATCTAGGATCAGCTTAACCTAAACTTTAAATGATTAGTCAAACAAAGCAGGATCTAGGATCAGCTTAACCTAACCTTTAAATGATTAGAGTCAAATAAAACATGATCTAGGATCCGCTTAACCTAACCTTTAAATGATTAGTCAAATAAAGCAGACCTTGGATCAGTGTCTAAGATGCACTATGCAGAAATCACTCCACCATTTCCTGGTTGCTAAAATTCCAATAGTTTGACGAATTTCAGTTTGTGTGACAAAACAATAGGGCTGGCCCCATTCAGTCGACTGGTCGATTGTTTAGTCGATAGGCTGTCGGTCGACCAAGATTTCTTTAGCAGAGCAGACGCACGTATTTTTATTTATATTTTTCCTGGTGCATAAGACACCTGTCTGATTGGCGCCTGTCTTAGCGGACTCATCCATTACGGAGAACACGGGGGGTGGTACAGTCCATCACATGTAATACTGAAAACTGTCTATGGTTATATTATGTCAAAAATAATGGTGCAAACACTAATAAATCTTATAAGAAATGATCTTTCTCCCCCGCGTTGGATACGAACGCTGTACGCGGTTCTGAAACAATCTTCAGGGCACCATAGAATGTAGAACCTATACATAGAACCTTTCCCTGTGTTGCTATGTGCACAATAGCAAAGCTAACCAGCATTTTGGGCCTGAGAAGCGTGTGGCGGAGGCAGCAGCAGAGACGAGGAAACAGCCCATGCTTTAGACTAATTATCTAAGAAAATGAAGGAGAGAGGAAACCCCAACTTAATTAGGTCAACAGCCTAACTGTTAAATGTGCCTTGGCTTTATACATCATCCACATACAGTAGCAGTCAAAAGTTTGGACACCTACTCATTCAAGGGTTTTTCTTTATTTTGACTATTATCTACACTGTAGAATAATAGTGAAGACATCAAAACTATGAAATAACACATATGGAATCATGTAGTAACCAACAACAAAAAAACTGTTAAACAAATCAAAATATACAGTGGGGCAAAAAAGTATTTAGTCAGCCACCAATTGTGCAAGTTCTCCCACTTAAAAAGATGAGAGAGGCCTGTAATTTTCATCATAGGTACACTTCAACTATGACAGACAAAATGAGGGGAAAAAAATCCAGAAAATCACATTGTAGGATTTTTTATGAATTTATTTGCAAATTATGGTGGAAAATAAGTATTTGGTCAATAACAAAAGTTTATCTCAATACTTTGTCATTGCCAACAAAGGTTATATTGTCCTGCTGGAGGTCATTTTGCAGGGCGCTGGCAGTGCACCTCCTTGCACAAAGGCGGAGGTAGCGGTCCTGCTGCTGGGTTGTTGCCCTCCTACAGCCTCCTCCACGTCTCCTGATGTACTGGCCTGTCTCCTGGTAGCGCCTCCATGCTCTGGACACTACGCTGACAGACACAGCAAACCTTTTTGCCACAGCTCGCATTGATGTGCCATCCTGGATGAACTGCACTACCTGAGCCACTTGTGTGGGTTGTAGACTCCGTCTCATGCTACCACTAGAGTGAAAGCACCGCCAGCATTCAAAAGTGACCAAAACATCAGCCAGGAAGCATAGGAACTGAGAAGTGGTCTGTGATCCCCACCTGTAGAATCAATCCTTTTTTGGGGGTGTCTTGCTAATTGCCTATAATTTCCACCTTTTGTCTATTCCATTTGTACAACAGCATGTGAAATTTATTGTCAATCAGTGTTGCTTCCTAAGTGGACAGTTTGATTTCACAGAAGTGTGATTGACTTGTAGTTACATTGTGTTGTTTAAGTGTTCCCTTTATTTTTTTGAGCAGTGTATATATATATAAATAACTCTTTGCTTGACATCATGGGAAAATCAAAAGAAATCAGCCAAGACCTCAGAAAAAATTGTAGACCTCAACAAGTCTGGATAATCCTTGGGAGCAATTTCCAAATGCCTGAAGGTACCACGTTCATCTGTACAAACAATAGTACGCAAGTATAAACACCATGGGACCACACAGCCGTCATACCGCTCAGGAAGGAGACGCGTACTGTCTCCTAGAGATGAACGTACTTTGGTGTGAAAAGTGCAAATCAATCCCAGAACAACAGCAAAGGACCTTGTGAAGATGCTGGAGGAAACAGGTACAAAAGTATCTATATCCACAGTAAAATGAGTCCTATATCGACATAACCTGAAAGGCCGCTCAGCAAGGAAGAAGCCACTGCTCCAAAACCGCCATAAATAAGCCAGACTACGGTTTGCAACTGCACATGGGGACAAAGATCCTACTTTTTGGAGAAATGTCCTCTGGTCTGATGTAAACAAAAATAGAACTGTTTGGCCATAATGACCATCATTATGTTTGGAGGAAAAAGGGGGAGGCAGCATCATGTTGTGGGGGTGCTTTGTTGCAGGAGGGACTGGTGCACTTCCCAAAATAGATGGCATCATCAGGATGGAAAATGATGTGGATATATTGAAGCAACATCTCAAGACATCAGTCAGGAAGTAAAAGCTTGGTCGCAAATGGGTCTTCCAAATGGACAAAGACCCCAAGCATACTTCCAAAGTTGTGGTAAAATGGCTTAAGGAGAAGAAAATTAAGGTATTGGAGTGGCCATCACAAAGCCCTGACCTCAATCCTAAAGAACATTTGTGGGCAGAACTGAAAAAGTGTGTGTGAGCAAGGAGGCCTACAAACCTGACTCAGTTATACCAGTTCTGTCAGGAGGAATGGGCCAAAATCCACCCAACTTATTGTGGGAAGCTTGTGGAAGGCTCCCCGAAACGTTTGACCCAAGTTAAACAATCATAAAGGCAATGCTACCAAATACTAATTGAGTGTATGTAAACTTCTGACCCACTGGGAATGTGATGAAAGAAATGAAAGCTGAAATAAATCATTCTCTCTACTATTATTCTGACATTTCACATTCTTAAAATAAAGTGGTGATCCTAACTGACCTAAGACAGGGAATTTGTACTAGGATTAAATGTCAGGAATTGTGAAAAACGTATCAAAATGTATCAAAACGAGTCAAAATGTATTTGGCTGTATGTAAACTTCCGACTTCAACTGTATGTATGTATGATGTATAAAATACACTATATACTACTATATACTACCACTATATACTACATAATACTACTATATATTTGTAAGTCGCTCTGGATAAGAGCGTCTGCTAAATGACTTAAATGTAAAATAATACCATATAATACTACATACTACTACTATAATACTACTACTATATACTACTACTATATACTACTACATAATACTACTACATAATACTACTACTATATAATACAACAAGCAACACTTTCTCCAGTGCTCCTTTTTCTTGATAACCAGTAGTTTCCACAACTAATTCAAACCTCTTCCACACATCTGACTTCCCCTCCTGAGAAACCAGTAACATTCGCTCACTTCCAGTTTCTTTTTCACATCCCCCTGCATCCATTTTGCTGTCACATGTTACTGTGATGGGAGTTTGTTATAACCAAATCTATTCATGCGATTATGATAGGCTATAGGTCAGGTCCTATTGGTCACATGCACGCGCTGCTTACATGTTTCACGTAAAGCGAGCAAAGGGTTGAGGGAAAAGGGAATGTTTTTCCTCAACAAATTAGGGATTTCGGTAACAGAACTTTTCAGTCAAACACTTTCTGTGCTGTGGTGCCTTTTCTCTGCGGTTAGGGAGGAGAAGAAGAGGAGGGAGAATAGAGGACAGGAGGGATAGGGAGAGAGAAGAGGATAGGGAGAGAGAAGAAGAGGTTAGGGAGGAGAAGAAGAGGAGGAGGGAGAATAGTGGACAGGAAGGATAGGGAGAGAGAAGAAGAGGAGGAGGGAGAATAGAGGAGAGGAGGGATAGGGAGAGAGAAGAAGAGGAGGAGGGAGAATAGAGGACAGGAGGGATAGGGAGAGAGAAGAAGAGGAGGGAGAATAGAGGACAGGAGGGATAGGGAGAGAGAAGAAGAGGAGGAGGGAGAATAGAGGACAGGAGGGATAGGGAGAGAGAAGAAGAGGAGGAGGGAGAATAGAGGACAGGAGGGATAGGGAGAGAGAAGAAGAGGAGGAGGGAGAATAGAGGACAGGAGGGATAGGGAGAGAGAAGAAGAGGTTAGGGAGGAGAGAGAGACAACGTGTGCCAGTCACAAGCGCTCGCTGTCATTTTTTTTTTAACACAGTGTGACCATCGGGCTCTTTCTTGAGTCATTTGTGTGTAAATTAATTTATCAAACCGTGTGCTTAAAGCATCAGACAAGATCAGTGCATATGTAGTTGATTTGATTCAAACACGTAGGGTGTGTCTGTTTATATATGGAAAATACGTTTAAACATTTCCACTAGTCGATAGAACATGATAGCTCCTGGTCTAACAATATTTTTTAGTCGGAGACAGCCATACAAAACAAGTACAGTGTAGAGATTGAATCATTGTACCATCTAAACAGCTGTGAAATATATTTTCCATAATCAAACATGTATTTTCAGCTGTTTGAAGCTGTTTGTACGAAACCTAAAAGAAAAATACCAAAAAAACAAAACAGAAGTAGTGCACATAGAACAGATCTACCACTTCTTAGACTTGCTTTCAATGAGAATGACAGATCTATAAGTCATATTTCTATGTGAATTTAGTCAGGTCGTTACTGTTGAACAGCATAAAACCAAAAGGGCGATTCCATGATAACAGCTGATCGATTAGATTACATAAAACATTTTTAAAAATTAAATGAGGATAAAAAATAAAAAAAAACAATGATTCCAAAGTTTAACAAACCATACAACCCTATGAATAGGGACTACTTTTAACAATTTCCACTGGAAACTGTAAAATAAAAAATAAAAACATTTAATTGAAGAACAGTGCCGATGCAAAGTTTGGTAGCAGAATGAAGGTTTGTGATGTTGGTGACATCATTATGGTAACAAGTAAATGTTATTGTTTTTTGTGTGTGAACAATCTGTGTGTCTGAGAGTCACTGGGGAATTGATTAAAAGTTATCTCCATCCTAATCATTCATTTCTTCCATCCCCGACTCTCATGTCTCCTTTCCTTTCCAGACTCTCATGTCTCCTTTCCTTTCCAGACTCTCATATCTCCATTCAATCTCTCATGTCTCCTTTCCTTTCCAGTGCTTTCTCCTCCTCGTCTCATATCTCCATTCAATCTCTCATGTCTCCCTTCCTTTCCAGTGCTTTCTCCTCCTCGTCTCAAATCTCCATTCAATCTCTCATGTCTCCTTTCCTTTCCAGACTCTCATGTCTCCTTTCCTTTCCAGTGCTTTCTCCTCCGCGTCTCATATCTCCATTCAATCTCTCTCGTTATGTCTGTCTCAGACGGCCCCTATAGAGGCCAGGAGTGGTTTCAGTGTCGTCCACAACCATTTACTGTACATGGAGGTTTCACTTTCCACCATCTCACACACACACACATACACACACACACACACACACACACTATAAATGTCCCTTTTCCTCCTCGAGTGACAAAGAAATACCAGGTAGAGGCAAAAGAAACACACATGTATTTAGGCGAGGTGCTGGCTAGCGGAGGACTTAAAAAAAAAAAAAAACTTTTACCGCTTTTTTTTTTTTTTAAATAAAGGAGAGCCACACCCTCTAGGAGCTCAGATGCAAAAAGAATGTTTCCATGCAACGTTTCGGACAGACAAGCAGTCTTCATCAGGGTATATTCTGTTAAAGAAATACCAGGCACCTTGGTTGGCATGCTAGCATCAACAACCAACGTTAAAACTACAGTCTGCAAGATGTGCTCAGCCATCAAACATAAAGGGCAACTGCTATGGTTCTCTCTCCACTGTGATAGGATCTTTGTTGTGGCCCGTATTCATAAGGTGCACACCGTAGCAAAACATAAAAATAGAATGTTTCTTATTGGACAAGTTCCACGTTGTCCCTCCCCTGTTTCAGTCTGTTTTCTTCCGTTTGGTTTCTAATGAATATGACCCAAAAACACGACACGCTGTAAAGAAGCATTCGTTAGTCCTGTATTCACAAAGCGTCTCAGAGTAGGAGTGCTGGTCTAGGATCAGGTCCATATAATCTAATTCATTATGATCTAAAAAGGACAAACTGATCCTAGATCAGCACTCCTACTCAGATGCTTTGTGAATACAGGCCTAACACACACATGTTATTTTGCATGTTTACGGCGTGTCGTGTTTTGCCTAAACACTGAGTTGGTGATTGTCTGTCTTGCCACACCATTTCAGCTCAACCTCTCTTTCTCTCCTGCTATCCTTCAACCCAACTCTCCCTCCTTCACTCCCTATCCCTCACCCCCCGCCCCCTTCTCCCTCTCATTCAACCCAACTCTCCCTCCTTCACTCCCTATCCCTCACCCCCCGCCCCCTTCTCCCTCTCATTCAACCCAACTCTCCCTCCTTCACTCCCTATCCCTCACCCCCCGCCCCCTTCTCCCTCTCATTCAACCCAACTCTCCCTCCTTCACTCCCTATCCCTCACCCCCCGCCCCCTTCTCCCTCTCATTCAACCCAACTCTCCCTCCTTCACTCCCTATCCCTCACCCCCCACCCCCTTCTCCCTCTCATTCAACCCCCACTCCCTCCCTCATCTTACCTCCTCTCTTTCTCATTCTAGTCTCCCTCATCTTCTCGGATCTCTGTTTATTACTCCAGTCTTCTCCCTCTGCTCCTCCCTCTCCACCCCCTCTCCCTCTCTTCTCCTCCCTCTTCTCCTCTTCCTCCCACTCTCCTCCTCCCCCTCTTCCTCCTCCTCCCCCTCTCCCTCTCCTCCTCCTCTCTCCTCCTCCTCTCACCCTCCTGTCCTCCTCCTCCTGTCCTCCTCCCCCTGTCCTCCCCCAGACCTCTCCATGCACAGGCCTTAATGATAGTATATTCACACATGGATATGGGTTCTGCTCTCCCTCTCCTCCTCCTCCTCCTCCTCCTCCCTCTCCTCTCCTCTCCCCCCTCTCCCCCTCCTCCTCCTCCTCCTCCCTCTCCTCTCCTCCTCCTCCTCCTCCTCCCTCTCCTCTCCTCTCCCCCCTCTCCTCCTCCTCCTCCTCTCCCTCCTCTCCTCCTCAGCCGTTCCAGAAGCCAAGAACTGTCTCTCTTGTCTAGCTCAGCGTGTGTCTGTGTGGTCACTGCTGCTGTGTTAAAAACGGCTGTCTAACGAAGGCTAAGACAAACACATTATTATTACCCCACTATGAACCGCCTTGGAACACTGACAGATACAGCCTGCTGTATAACGCACAGATACAGAGAGAGGGTGGGAAGGAGAGAGGGTGGGACGGAGAGAGGGTGGGACGGAGAGAGGGTGGGACGGAGAGAGGGAGGGAAGGAGAGAGAACAGGAAGAAAGCAGTGGAGGAGGGAGAGAGATAAGGTGGAGAGAGAGGAGAGGGAGAATGTTCTCATTATGTATAGTATAAAGGTAGAGTCTGTTTTTTCATATCAGCACCTCATAAATCAGTTATTATACAGGGATAACCAGTGAATGTGTGTGTGCGCCGCTCTGGCAACATAAAGGTTGATGACAGCAGAGAACCTTTGGACTCTGGTGAGGAAAAGAGAGTAAAAGGGAGGGGAGAGGAGAAGGGAAAGGGACGACGGGAAAATCATTAAGCGAAAAAGAAAAGAGGGAGAGAGAGACCTGAATAGAGGACAGGAGGGAAGAGGAGAAGGAGAGTAGTAGAGGAGGAGGGAGAATAGAGGACAGGAGGGATAGGGAGAGAGAAGAAGAAGAGGGAGAAGAGAGGACAGGAGGGATAGGGAGAGACAAGAAGAGGAGGAGGGAGAATAGAGGACAGGAGGGATAGGGAGAGAGAAGAAGAGGAGGGATAGGGAGAGAGTAGTAGAGGAGGAGGGAGAATAGAGGACAGGAGGGATAGGGAGAGAGAAGAAGAGGAGGAGGGAGAATAGAGGACAGGACGGATAGGGAGAGACAAGAAGAGGAAGGATAGGGAGAGAGTAGTAGAGGAGGAGGGAGAATAGAGGACAGGAGGGATAGGGAGAGAGAAGAAGAGGAGGGATAGGGAGAGAGAAGAAGAGGAGGGATAGGGAGAGAGAAGAAGAGGAGGGATAGGGAGAGAGAAGAAGAGGAGGGATAGGGAGAGAGAAGAAGAGGAGGGATAGGGAGAGAGAAGAAGAGGAGGGATAGGGAGAGAGAAGAAGAGGAGGGATAGGGAGAGAGAAGAAGAGGAGGGATAGGGAGAGAGAAGAAGAGGAGGGATAGGGAGAGAGAAGAGGAGGAGGGAGAATAGAGGACAGGAGGGATAGGGAGAGGGAGAGAGAAGAGGAGGAGGGAGAATAGAGGACAGGAGGGATAGGGAGAGAGAAGAAGAGGAAGGATAGGGAGAGAGAAGAGGAGGAGGGATAGGGAGAATAGAGGACAGGAGGGATAGGGAGAGAGAAGAAGAGGAAGGATAGGGAGAGAGAAGAAGAGGAGGGAGAATAGAGGACAGGAGGGATAGGGAGAGAGAAGAAGAGGAGGAGGGATAGGGAGAGAGAAGAGGAGGAAGAATGGAGGAGCGGTGAGAAGAAGAATACACATGTCAATCCCAGAATCCCTCACTTCACATGTGGCTGTGTTTGACCTACAACCTTTCTACCACTCCTTCCATCTTCCCTTCATTCTTCCCCTCTGCCTGTCTGTTCCTCCATCCATCCATCTCCACTGTAACAATGTGTTTCAGTACATGGTGATACTCGTTTAGACAATCACTGAGTTCCCCCCCCCCCCCCCCCCCCCTGTCAATACAATGGGCTTTGATCTCGGTGTTTCTCAGCCCTCTGTTAGAGTGTAATGGTGTGTTTCACTGAGAGCTCTCTCTCTCTCTCTCTAATTCAGGAGCAGAACGGATGTAGTTGAGGGAGAGAGTAGGGAGAGAGGGAGCGAAGAAGGGAGGGGAAAGTCGTTTTGGCTCCAGAGAGCACAACAAGCTGAGACAGGAAGTCATTCAGAGTGAAACACAAAACACCCAGAATAAAACCACATTCGCTGTAGGGGAAAGATTCACTTTCTACAGTGTGTGTGTCAACACAACTGTGGATATCGCGCTAACAAGTTGATTTATGATAAATGGCCTTTATGAACACCCACAACCAAACACCCCCACACCACCAAACACACACACACCCACAACCAAACACCACTACAACCAAACACCCCCACACAACCACACACAAACACCCCTACACACACCCACAAACAAACACCCCCACACAGACACCCACAACCAAACACACACACCCACACACAACCAAACACACACACACCCACCCACACCCAAACACACACACACACACACACCACACCCAAACACACCACAACCAAACACACACACCCACAACCAACCACCCACAACCAAACACCCCCCCCCGACACACACACACAACCAAACACACACCCCACAACCAACCACCCACACCCCACAACCAACCACCCACACCCCCCCCCACAACCAACACCCCCCCCACACACACACAACCAAACACACACACACAACCAAACACGCCTACCGGTCCCTCTACTGGTCCCAGTCTGGTTGTAACTATACGTGAATAATGAATTACCAACCCACACAGACACTAATAAAGTCTTCCACCATACAGACATGAGATGTGTAGACTGATGTATTGGTGTCTGTTTACAAAAAAAATATGTTTTTCTATTGAAACAAGTTGTAAAGTACTTCAGGCGCCCACAACTAAAATACTGACAGTTAAACTAAATATCCCTCCCGCACACACGCAGGCCACGGTTGCCAGGTGAGGTGGTTACCATGCGAGCAGGTTGCCAGGCGAGGTGGTGTGAAACACGCGGAAAGAAAACCTATTAGGGAGGAGAGAGGCAGATCTCAGGTTTTCTGTAAAACTTGTTTGTCTTGCTTTATTAAAGTACAGATTGTATACCTGTCTACCTGGGACACTAATAGTACTAAAATAGTCCTACAATGGTGTCTAAACTACAGCTATGACCAACCACATTTAGGTGTTTCAGCCGGGGCTAAATTCTGATTCACCTCTTACGGTTACATTGCACACAATAATGTGATTTATTGTGGATAGTCTGATTTTTTTATATAATCATTTGTTTAAAAACGTTTAAATGCTTTGCAAGCACAACAATTTCCCTAATAATCCTGTTTACATGGACACATCTGAAATCAGGCTGCCTGATGGGACTTATGATAAACGCAGAAAAATCACGAATCGAAATAAACGCTCTGCCACACTGACCGTGTCATTTTTGGGAAGAACATTTGATTCTGAGTTCGGACAGATGAAGTTTGTATGTGAAAACTAGTTCAAACTAAGATGCTTTCAGTTGTTCCGAACTCACTTCAGTTGCACAAAAGAGAGAGAGTCTTGAACTGCTGGTGTTAACAGACGTACAGATCAAATACACACCGCTGGAACTCGGCTTAAAAAGGTCTTAACACGACCTAATCATTTGAAAGATTGCTCAGAAAAACGTGTGTTTATTTTTACTTTGATTTAGAATTTACGCCGATTAGGATAAACAGAGTAAGGCGTTTACATGACTGATGCATAATTTACCTAGTGTCATTGTCAGGTTAATAAGGAATAACTACTATGCATGCCAACGTTTGACTCTAGTCTGGGCCGTTACTACGTCTTTCGAATTCCCGTGTCAACAGAGACGGAGAACGTAAAAGTGGGAACGAAAACGGGGGTTGGTCAATAGCAGCAGTGTCATTTGCTGTGTTCAAAACAACTGGAAAGTCTGAAAAACTCAAGGTCAAATCATGAGGTCAGTGATCTTCAGGCTGGAAAGTCAGAGCTCTAAGAAGAGGCCCGAGTTCTCGATTGTTTTGAATGTGGCATAAAAAAAAAACCTGAGCGAAAACTTTCTTGAAAGAATTCAAAACAGAACAGAGCTGAGCCTATCAGTAGCTGCAGAACAGAGCTGGGCCTATCAGTAGCTGCAGAACAGAGCTGGGCCTATCAGTAGCTGCAGAACAGAGCTGGGCCTATCAGTAGCTGCAGAACAGAGCTGGGCCTATCAGTAGCTGCAGAACAGAGCTGGGCCTATCAGTAGCTGCAGAACAGAGCTGGGCCTATCAGTAGCTGCAGAACAGAGCTGGGCCTATCAGTAGCTGCAGAACAGAGCTGAGCCTATCAGTAACTGCAGATGGGCTTTACGTCCCAAATCGCACCCTTCTTCCTATATAGTGCACTACTTTTGAACAGAACCCATAGGGATACGTCAAAAGGTCACATTTGGGATGTAGCCTAGCGTTTCCCCAACTCGTTTTTGTTGTAGCGCCCTTTTTGTTTTAAAGGGTAGCTGTGACCAACAGATGCATATCTGTATTCCCAGTCATGTGAAATCCATAAATTAGTTCCTAATGAATGTATTTCAATTGACTGATTTCCTTATATGAACTGTATCTCAGTATCATCTTAGAAATTGTTGCATGTTGCATTTATAATTTTGGTTCAGTGTCGTGTGATATGTTACATTTCATATGGTATGTATTAATGTCCATCACCCATTTCGTGTGATATAGTACATTTCATATGGTATGTATTAATGTCCATCACCCATTTCGTATGATATGTTACAAATTACAATTCGTATTATACACTACATTGCAAAAAAGTATGTGGACACCACTTCAAATTAGTGGATTCATCTATTATAGCCATACCCGTTGCTGACATGTGTATAAAACGAGCACACAGCCATGCAATCTCCATAGACAAACATTGGCTTCAAAGAAGAGCTCAGTGACTTTCAACGTGTCACCGCCATAGGATGCCACCTTTCCGACAAGTCAGTTCGTCAAATTTCGGGACACCGCTAGAGCTGACCCCGGTCAACTGTAAGCTCTGCTATAGCTAAGTGGAAATGACTAGGAGCAACAATGGCTCGGCCGCGAAGTGGTAGGCCACACAAGCTCACAGAACGGGACAGCCGAGTGCTGAAGCGTGTAGCGTGTGGAAATAGTCTGTCCTCGGTTGCAACACTCACTACCGAGATACAAACTGCCTCTGGAAGCAACGTCAGCACAAGAACTGTTCGTCGGGAACTTCACGAAATGGGTTTCCACACAAGCCTAAGATCATCATGCGCAAGGCCAAGCGTATGCTGGAGTGGTGTTAAGCTCGCCGCCATTGGAGTCTGGAGTAGTGGAAAAGCGTTCTCTGGAGTGATGACTCACGCTTCACCATCTAGCAGTCCAACCGATGAATCTGGGTTTGGCAGATGCCAGGAGAACGCTACCTGCCCCAATGCATAGTGCCAACTGTAAAGTTTGGTTGAGGAGGAATAATGGTCTGGGGCTGTTTTTAATGGTTCGGGCCCCTTAGTTCAAGTGAAGGAAAATCTTAATGCTACAGCATACAATGACATTCTAGATGATTCTGTGCTTCCAACTTTGTGGCAACAGTTTGGGGAAGGCCCTTCCTGTTTCAGCATGACAATGCCCCCGTGCACAAAGCCAGGTCCATACAGAAATGGATTGTTGAGATCTGTTTGGAAGAACTTGACTGGCCTGCACAAAGCCCAGACCTCAACCCCATTGAACACCTTTGGGATGAATTGGAACACCAACTGCGAGCCAGGCCTAATCACCCAACATCAGTGCCCGACCTCCCTAATGCTCTTCTGGCTGAATGGAAGCAAGTCCCCACAGCAATGTTCCAACATCTAGTGGAAAGCCTTCCCAGAAGAGTAGAGGCTGTTATAGCAGCAAAGAGGAGACCAACTCCATATTAATGCCCATGATTTTGAATGAGATGTTTGACTAGCAGGTACTTTTGGTCATGTAGTGTATGTTATGAGTTTTGAAATGTTATGAATTCTAGCTAGGTGGCTAATGTTAGCTAGCTCACTAACGTTAGCTAGACTAGGGGGTAATGTTTAAAGTTAGGATTAAGTTTAGGAGTTAAAGTGTTAAGGTTTGGGTTAGTTAAGTAACCATTGATCTTATGTAACCATACAAAACGTAACATATACTAAATGGAGTCTTTGCGATTTACGTACAGAAACATACGAAATACTCTGAGACCAGGTTGAGCCTGTTCTACAGCCTCTGGGCTGCTCTGACTGGTGTCAAGTCAACTTTGTCTCTCACAACCAACATGGCTCTACACAGTAATGTCCACAAAGTACTGATTTGTCAATAAAAAGTTCACAAATAGTTATGTTACTATTATATTTTAAATGAATGGAGCTTGAATGCCACTTGTGGCGGGGGAGAAAACACGAGAAGAATTCACACACACGTTTGGATATATAGGTAGGCTACTAACCTCGTCCCATTTGATAAACTTGCTCCCCCGTTTTAGTATGTCGTGAACCGACACAGGTTTGAGCTGTAGAGCGTGGACTCCGGGCTTCGCCCCTGCCATGGCTCCGGGTCAACGCCGTGTGGCAACGCCTAAACTCCGGGTGCGGCGACCTGCCCTAGTCACTGCCCCTTGGTCCTCGGGGCTAAGTCCTTTTCCGGGATGAGCTGTGACTTGCAGCTCTAGGACTTAGTAAATACGATTATGTGTCTCTTAATAGTCGAGGTTGGAGTATTCAGCTATCCTAAAATAATTCTAAAAGTCTCACGTTGAGAAGAGTCGAGTAACTGCGTTCTTGTGCGCAGCGCGTATGTCTCGTTTAATTGCGTTGAATGGCTGTAAAGCAGCCTATCTTCATTCCATCCGCCTATTATTGTCTCCCTCTCTCTCTTTCGTTTTCTTTTAAAAGCTGTCCTCAAACTTTCCCTTCTCCACACTCGTCCAGCCGGATTCTAATCTTTCTTCCTTCATGTTTTTGAG
The DNA here is from genome assembly GCF_029448725.1 of Salvelinus fontinalis. Classification (NCBI taxonomy): domain Eukaryota; kingdom Metazoa; phylum Chordata; class Actinopteri; order Salmoniformes; family Salmonidae; genus Salvelinus; species Salvelinus fontinalis. Next base: position 30,850,724 of record NC_074700.1, on the reverse strand, counting down.
AACGGGGGGAGCACGCAGGACAGAGCGAGAAGGAAGGAGAGATTCAGTGAGGGAAAAAAATGTGTGTTTTTTTTCTCTACTCTGTCTTCTTTTCAGACAGACAGACGCGGTCATTCCATTTTTTTTATTTGAGGCGTGTTCTGTGCGTTGGGGACTTTACGCTGAAGCGTGGCAAGAACGTTGGAGTTTTTAACGCGCTCAAACTGCCAGCTAACACGAAGTGATCCGTTCTCATGCATGCTGCCTCCTACAACACCCCATAAAGAATGTCAGCTATGCTGTAGCGTGTTTCGTCGGCAGGTCTGGTCTTGGGCGATATGCCGCTCTAGGCGAGACCACATCGACCCTGATCCCCTCCGAAATAGAATAGTAGCCTAGACATTGTCCGCCACAATGCACTTTTATTAATGCCAATCCATGTGGTAACCTACCGTTTTTGAAAACAGGCTGTTGCATTGGCTTAATTGAGACCTGACAAAAACATACATTTACATAATTTAACAAATTAAATTCATTAATTTGCAGTAAAGTCATTTTCTGTTCTCATTCTCGGAGTGGACACGTTGTTTGCAGAGTTCACAACCTGAAACACTTGTGAGAAACACGTTTTGGTTTATTTCAAACCATCATTTATGTGTAAAAACAACAACAACAAAAAAGCTTAACTTCACTAGCTGTAGCACAAGTCAAGACAGATAGAACGGGAGGCAGACAGGGGGAGTAGAGAGATGAATGTGACTGAAAGAACCTGCATTTTCATCAGGATATTTTCTCATGTTTTTATTTTGTCGGCTTCATGTATTTTTACTTAGTTGACAATGGAAGTTATAGGACAATGGGCACACACTGGTTGAATCAATGTTGTTCCCACGTCAATTCAATGAAATTACATTGGGGCCTCCTGAGTGGCACAGTGGCCTAAGGCACTGCATCGCAGTACTAGCTGTGCCATTAGAGATCCTGGTTCGAGTCCAGGCTCTGTTGCAGCCAATCGGGATACCCATGGGGCGGTGCACAATTGGCCCAGCGTCGTCCGAGTTAGTGGAGGGTTTGGCCGGCAGGGATGTTCTTGTCCCATTGCGCACTAGCAACTCCTGTGGCTGCTTGGCACAATGGATGCTGATGTTGTTGGTGTGCAGTGACACATTGGTGCAGCAGGTTAAGTGGGCATTGTGTCAAGAAGCAGCTTGGCTGGGTTGTGTTTCAGAGGATGCATGGCTCTTGACCTTTGCCTCTCCTGAGTCTGTACGGGAATTGCAGCAATGGGACAAGACTGTAGATACCATCGTGGGACGAGACTGCTTGTGTGTCCAGTAGGAGGCCTACTGCTGCATTGTCCTGAATTCCACTCGCTCGTTTCTTTAGCCGCCAATGGCTCACGGTACATCAGCAGTGTCTATATGACAGAGGCTTGTGCTAACATTACAACTGTCTAAAAATGTACCTGAAAGTGGCCCTCCAGTCTCCTTTTCACCTCACATGAACCTGATTTACTTAACAAAGGGCACATCTCAATAGGTTGTCCAGGTAACTCGTGACATCACAAGTGGGAGGGGGGGGGGCTTTCCTCTTTTGTTCTCTATTGGTCCTCAGGCAATGACATCACCACTTCCCATCAAACCAACTCCTTGAATGCAAAGTTCAAAAATCACTGGAAGACGTCTTTAAGGAAAACGTTTTTTATTTTTAATGTTTAGCTTCACATAATATAATTAATTGTAAAAAAAAAAAAAAAAAGGTGCATTAAAATGTCTGTAAGAGGATAAGCAACAACAAATGTAGGTATTAATAAAGCACTTCAAAATCTTCTAAAATACTTTTTACAACGGAGGAGGAAGAGGAGTGCCAAGATGGAGTTGGCTTCCAAACAGCGCCCCCTGTCAGTCATCTAGTGTTTATATAAATCATTGGCTCAGAAACCAGCTAGCTATTACATTGAAATGTATGAATTATTTTACATTGGTTGTTATTCCATTGAAATCCACAAAGTGCTTTGCATTGGTTTTTTAAGGTAGCCAAGGAAGGCACTGAACCTCAAGTTGTCCCCACAAACCCCAGTGCTAGAGATGTCCTCCTCCTCTAACTCGTACCATTCCTCAATAACTTCCTTCCCAGTGTGCTGCACTGACTGCTGACAGGTTAGGACAGTCCCGTGTGGCTCAGTTGGTAGAGCATGACACTTGCAGTGCCAGGGTTGTGGGTTCGATTCCCACGGGGGACCATTATTGAAATGTATGCACTCACTACTGTACTGCATGTAAAATGACAGGGACATTTTTATTTATGTCTTTTGATAAAAGTTTAAACGTCATCAATGAGCATCTCTATCTCGTCACCCTTAGATATTAGAAAACATATATCTTCTGTGTTGTAGGGGTGACATGCTGTGACTAAGTGACATCATGAGTTGTCTTCCGGAGAGAACGAAGAGGCCAACAAGCGACCTGGCAGAGGATGATGAAACACTTCTAATGGTAAGACAATCTTGCCTCCATCATCATACAGAATGGAAATTATACACCCCTCATTCAAATTGTAAGTATACACGCTAAATGATTACACTGTATACTGTGATGAGAACATTTTCTACAATGTAGTCCACCTGTCCTATCAGGGAAAATGCTTCCCTTATCCAGAGAGTGTGACAGTCACTTCTAACAGACCTGCTAACTTTCTTTGTTGTTATTTTTAAGGTTGGAAGCAACAGGTGCAGGGACAAGCTACACCGCTCACAGTGTAAATGTATGTAGTGGACCGGTGCTGGTCCCAGCCCATCTGTCTTGTTCATCTTGTATTTCCCATTGTGTTGGTGATAGGTGGGGTGAAATAAAAGATTGTATGTATTGCATTGTCTCATTTATAACTTCTATAATTCAGTATTAAAAATAAATAAATGTTAGATATGTAAATACATTATTATTAACAATAACAAGAAAATAAATAGAAATGATATAGATGGGTTATAGTTCATTAGATAACCCAATGTGTTAAAACCCAACATGACTACCATAAGGTAGGTGCCAAACAGTCTCACTTCCCTCTCCCCTTAAAAATAAACATACATTTAAAAGAACTTCCCTCTCTCTCCTACCCGGAACAGAGTGCACCAGCCCCCTGACACACACACACACACACACACACCTTCCCATCCTCCAGACATATGTGTTGGAAGGCCACATTGAAGAGTGGACACCTGTGGTGGCAATAGTCCCATTCACTCTCTCCTCTCTCCTGCTCTCTCCCTCTCCCGCTCTCTCTCTCTCTCCCCCTCTAGAGCCTGGTATTAACTGATAAGTGTCAGTCCCCTCTAATCACTTTCCCTACTTCAGCCTCTACAACAGCCGTGTTCCAAATGGCTCTCTATCCCCTATATATAGTGCACTACGTTTGACCAGAGTCCTATAGTCCCTGGTCAAAAGTAGTGCACTACATCGGGAATAGGGTTCCATTTGGGACTCACAGCAGGTGGTCTGTTCCCAAAGGAAATATACACTAAATTATCCGGGATACTTATTAATAGTCTATTCTTTATACTAACCTTTTGTTTCTGCCAACTATCAATATATTGTGATGAGAGTAAAGGCACACTGACAAACACAGCTGTGCCCTGTGGCCATGTTCCCTATTGGCCTGATTAGTGACTGAAGGTCAGAGAGAGGGTGAGAGAGATTGACAGAGAGGATGAGGGGGGATAGAGATGGGGGGAGAAGAGAGGGTGGGAGGGAGAGAGGGAAAAGAGAGGAGAGAGAGAAGAGAGGAGAGAGGAGAGAGAGAAAAGAGGGGAAGAGAGAGATTAAAGGAAGCATCATTTGAAAGTCGTTAAATTAGGTTATGAAGAGAGAGGAAGATGAAGATGAGGACAAACATGGAAAGAAGAGGGAGAGATGTATGAGGTAATTATGCAAGCCCTCCTTCCCGCTTTCTCTCCCCCTCCCTCTCTCTCCCTCCCTCCCTCTCTTGCTCGCTCCCTCCCGTCTTTCACTCTCCCTCCCTCTCCCATCTTTCATTCTCTCCCTCCCTCCCGTCTTTCACTTTCTCTCCCTCCCTCCCTCCCTCCCTCTCTTGCTCTCTCTCTCTCTCTCTCTCTCCCTCCCTCTCCCTCCCGTCTTTCACTTTCTCTCCCTCCCTCCCTCCCTCTCTTGCTCGCTCCCTCTCTCTCTCCCTCCCTCTCTCCCGTCTTTCACTTTCTCTCCCTCCCTCCCTCTCTCTCTCTCTCCCGTCTTTCACTCTCTCCCTCCCTCCCTCTCTCTCCCGTCTTTCACTCTCTCCCGTCTTTCACTCTCTCCCTCCCTCCCGTCTTTCACGTTCTCTCCCTCCCTCCCTTTCTTGCTCGCTCCCTCTCTCTCTCTCCCGTCTTTCATTCTCTCCCTCCCGTCTTTCACTCTCTCTCTCCCTCCCTCTCTCTCTCTACCATCTTTCATTCTCTCCCTCCCTCCCGTCTTTCACTCTCTCCCTCCCTCCCTCTCTTGCTCGCTCCCTCCCTCTCTCTCTCCATCCCTCTCTCTCTCTCTCTCCCTCCCTCTCTCTCTCTCTCTCTCTCTCCCATCTTTCATTCTCTCCCTCCCTCCCGTCTTTCACTTTCTCTCCCTCCCTCCCTCCCTCTCTTGCTCGCTCCCTCTCTCTCTCCCTCCCTCTCTCTCCCGTCTTTCACTTTCTCTCCCTCCCTCCCTCCCTCTCTCTCTCTCCCATCTTTCATTCTCTCCCTCCCTCCCGTCTTTCACTTTCTCTCCCTCCCTCCCTCCCTCTCTCTCTCTCCCATCTTTCATTCTCTCCCTCCCTCCCGTCTTTCACTTTCTCTCCCTCCCTCCCTCCCTCTCTTGCTCGCTCCCTCTCTCTCTCTCTCCCTCCCTCTCTCTCCCGTCTTTCACTTTCTCTCCCTCCCTCCCTCCCTCTCTCTCCCTCCCTCCCTCTCCCTCTCTCCCGTCTTTCACTCTCTCTCTCCCTCCCGTCTTTCACTCTCTCTCTCCCTCCCGTCTTTCACTCTCTCTCTCCCTCCCGTCTTTCACTCTCTCCCTCCCTCCCTCTTTCACCCCCTTTCCTCTCTCTTTGTCTCATTCCCTCTCTCCTTTCACTGATATCTAAACATGTCTGACAGCATGCCAAGGACTCACAAAGACACATTGTATCGGAGCGTACACACACACACATACACACACAACGTTCCCTCTCTCTTTTTCACTCACACACACAATTACACTGTGTTAGCGTGAGATTAAATTACAGTGTAAAATGCAGTAGATATGTTGACTTGTAAAGCTCGTCTGTGGCTGCAGAAGCCTAGTTCTGTGTTGACTACAACTATACTACACAGTAGAGGACACTGCACTTCCTTATGTAGTGGTCCTACACCCCCATCTAGTGGTCGCTTGGTGCTATTACTGCACTGATACTGTAAATTGAGCAATAGTTCAGAACGAGGAAGCAGGTTGAGAGGAGTTTCTATCGGGACCATGTTAACCCTTTAGGTCTCAGCACTTAAATATCAATCTCTACTAAGCTAACATACATTATGGAATTGTTTTAAAATTGATTTGGAATTTTAGGAACCCTGTAGGTATAAAAATAAATAATATTTGATGAAACAGAATTTGTCCTTTTTTTGCTATAGCCCAGATAAACGCATTGAATTACACATTCAAAAATGGCAAAAAAAGAGACACTCAAAAAATAAATTATAAGGAACAAGGTTTTGAAGGTGTCTGTCCTATAACTAGGAGATATACAGTGCATTCGGAAAGTATTCAGACCCCTTGACTTTTTCCAATTTTTTAAAAAGTTACAGCCTTGTTCCAAAATGTATTAAATTGTTTTTTCCCCCTCATCAATCTACACAATACCCCATAATGACAAAGCAAAAACTTTTTTTTGAAATGTAAAATACAAATTTAAAACTGAAATATCACATCTACCATTTAATTTGGGTTGAGTATATCGCTGCACAGGTCAGGTATGTCGCTATTATTCTACAATGTAGAAAATAGTCAAAATAAAGAAAAACCCTTGATTGAGTAGGTGTGTCCAAATTTTTGACTGGTACTATAGATAGGTGTGTGCCTTTCCAAATCATGTCCAATCAATTGAATTTACCACAGGTGGACTCTAATCATATTGTAGAAACATCTCAAGGATGATCAATGGAAAACGGATGCACCTGAGCTCAACTTCAAGTCTCATAGCAAAGGGTCTGAATACTTATGTAAATAAGGCATTTTTACATTTGCAAAAATGTCTAAACCTATTTTTGCTTCGTCATTATGGGGTATTGTGATGTCATTATGGGGTATTGTGATGTCATTATGGGGTATTGTGATGTCATTATGGGGTATTGTGTGTAGATTGATGAGGAAAAACATGTATTTAAATCAATTTTAGAATAAGACTAACGTAACAAAATGTGGAGAAGGTCGAGGGGTCTGAATACTTTCCGAATGCATTGTATGTGTGTATATATACACAGTACCAGTCAAAAGTTTGGACACACCTACTCATTCAAGGGTTTTTCTTTATTTTTACACATTATACCCTACGCACTTTTTACAGCCTGGCACTGGGTTACCTCGGTTACCTTCAGACGACTCCTCTGGAGCTTGTGTGTGTTGTCAAGCACAACAACAGACACCTTCGCATTCGTGAGAGTTTTCAATATTGGCAGTGGTGGAAAAAGTATCCAATTGTCAAACTTGAGTAAAAGTAAAGATACCTTCATAGAAAATGACTCAAGTAAAAAGTGAAATTCACTCAGTAAAATACTACTTGAGTAAAAGTCTAAAAGTATTTGGTTCTAAATATACTTATGTACCAAAAGTAAAAGTATAAATCATTTCAAATTCCTTATACTAAGCAATGCAGACGGCACCATTTCCTGTTTTTGTTTTTTACGGATAGTCAGGGGTACACTCCAACACTCCGACATTATTTACGGATAGTCAGGGGTACACTCCAACACCCTAACATTATTTACGGATAGTCAGGGGTACACTCCAACACTCCGACATTATTTACGGATAGTCAGGGGTACACTCCAACACTCCGACATTATTTACGGATAGTCAGGGGTACACTCCAACACCCTAACATTATTTACGGATAGTCAGGGGTACACTCCAACACTCCGACATTATTTACGGATAGTCAGGGGTACACTCCAACACTCCGACATTATTTACGGATAGTCAGGGGTACACTCCAACACTCCGACATTATTTACGGATAGTCAGGGGTACACTCCAACACCCTAACATTATTTACGGATAGTCAGGGGTACACTCCAACACTCCGACATTATTTACGGATAGTCAGGGGTACACTCCAACACTCCGACATTATTTACGGATAGTCAGGGGTACACTCCAACACTCCGACATTATTTACGGATAGTCAGGGGTACACTCCAACACTCCAACATTATTTACGGATAGTCAGGGGTACACTCCAACACTCCGACATTATTTACGGATAGTCAGGGGTACACTCCAACACTCCGACATTATTTACGGATAGTCAGGGGTACACTCCAACACTCCGACATTATTTACGGATAGTCAGGGGTACACTCCAACACTCCAACATTATTTACGGATAGTCAGGGGTACACTCCAACACTCCGACATTATTTACAAGCACTAAATGTATATTTAGTGAGTCTGCCAGATCAGAGGCAGTAGGGATGACCACGTGTTCTCTTGATAAGTGCGCGAATTTGACCGTGTACATTATTTTCATTAGGAATGTAGTGAAGTAAAAGTTGTCAAAAATATAAATAGTAAAGTACAGATACCCCCCCAAAAAACAACTTCATTAATACTTTAAAGTACTTTTACCTAAGTACTTTACACTACTGAATATTGGTGACATTTGTTTGTATCGCCAACGGTTTGGTCGGGACAGTCGGTTTTGTGACACCTCTTTGAAATGACGTAGTCCGCGACAGAGTTCAGAGGACTGCTGTAAGCTTGTTGATGTCATAGAGCCAATCAAAGTCTCTCCTTTCAACATTGGTGACATTAGATTGTAGCTCTCACGGTTTTGGGTTGAACACATTATTCTGTGAATATTTTCTCGTCCACAGCTTCTCACGTGTAGAAAAAGGCCGCTTTTCACAAGCCCCGTGTTATGGAACGGCTGCAAACTTCATGTCGGCGGAAAGAGGGGATTGAGCTGCAGCCACTATATTAAATACACAGAGGGCTGTTCTATATTCAAAATGACGTCGTCGTGTGATGCACAGGTGCCTCAATCAACTCTAGGGGGTTTTAAGGGGCAATCTGTGATTGGTACATCGAATTTTGGACTTTGGACAGTCATACCCCACCAGAACACAAAACATATGAACCTAACATGGCAACCAAACACTGTATAGCCACATAATATGGTTACAACTATTATTTTGATCAGTCCTGGCATCGAACGATCTGTCTGAATATGTACATTTCTCCAACCCCTTTCCCTCAGTTGTTTACCAAAACAGTGGCAGGTTTCCCACTTTGTTCTTGTTTGAACTGCAGATGGGTACACTACAAAGCAGGTTCAATGAAACAGATAACTTTGATAAGCAACCAGAAATACCTAGAGATTTTCTGGTTCATTAAAAAATCAACACTTACGTTGTTAGGTTGTTACGTTGTTACGTTGTTACGTTGTTAAGTTGTTAGGTTGTTATGTTGTTATGTTGTTACGTTGTTACGTTGTTACGTTGTTATGTTGTTATGTTGTTATGTTGTTACGTTGTTACGTTGTTGAGTCAATTAGACCACGCCCATTTGGTGTTTATCTTTCTCCATACAAAGTTTATTTAGTTAACTAGCTAACTAAATCTCTAGCTAACTAAATCTCTAGCTAACTAAATCTCTAGCTAACTAAATCTCTAGCTAACTAAATCTTGCATTGTAGTGTACACCTCTGATGGTACCTTTAACAAAGTAACACCAGGCAAATTTGATATCCGTCTATGATTTTGAGTGTTCACAACTCTCCAACACCATCCCTCAGTTGTTCACCTAAAAAGTGGTGGTTGTCTGAACTGCAGATTGTCCAATTCATACACAAAGAGTAGCAACATTACCTGTTAGGCTCAGACAACAGCCCCATTTATATCATTACTGTGACATTGGACTGAGCAGGATCAGGAGGACCAGCTAGAATTGGTCCACAGGTGTATCTCAATACTCTCTTAGTCCCCTCATTTACTTTCTTTGTTCCTTTGTCTTGTTTTTATTCTTTGTGGTTGTTTTTGACATGCCTCAGCAGATTAGTCTTCTGAATGAATCTTTTACCACACACTGAGCAGCCATGTTGTTTCTCTCCTGTGTGAGTCAGTTTGTGCTTAGTTAGGTTCCTATTGACACTGAAGCTTTTCCCACAGTCACCACAGCTATATGGCTTCTCTCCTGTGTGAGTCCGTATATGTTCAATTAGTGTCTTCTTGACACTAAAGCTTTTTCCACAATCACCACAGCTAAAAGGTTTCTCTCCTGTGTGAGTCCGTATATGTTCAGTTAGTGTCTTCTTGAGATTGAAGCTTTTCCCGCAGTTGCCACAGCTAAAAGGTTTCTCTCCTGTGTGAATCAATTTGTGCCTGGTTAGATGCTGCTTGAGACTGAATCTTTTCCCACAGTCACCACAGCTAAATGGATTTTCCCCTGTGTGAATTAGTTTGTGCCTGGTTAGATGCCCCTTCAGACGGAAGCTTTTCCCACAGTCACCACAACTGAACGGTTTCTCTCCTGTGTGAATCCTCATGTGCCTGGACAGATGCCCTTTTTGTTTGAAGATCTTTCCACAAACAGGGCAGGTGCAGGGTTTCCCACTGTGACAGAGTCGGACGTGGGCCTTTAGTTTACAGGTGGAGTTGTAGCGTTTTTTGCAGAATCTACATTCACTGGGTCTCTTCTTGGTGAGAGTCACATGTCTCTGCAGGTCAGCTTTCAGAGCAAACGCTTCACCACAGTCACAGCAGCTGTGAGTTTTTCTAGATGTAGTGCTGGGCTTGGTCAGGTGTTTCTCCAATGGTGGGCTGCTGTCAAGTCCTACTGGGTCACTGCTTACAGCTGAACTGTGGCTGGAGGCATTGTTTTGATTATCTGGAGGGTCACAGGGAATGTAGAGACCCTTAATGTGGGTCACAGTGCCAAAAGGTTTGAGATCCACTGTTTCAGAGTGACTCTCTCTGTTCTCCACAGTCTTGGTTTGGTCCTCCTGATCACATTCACTTTTCACACAGGAAGGAGAGAAAATGAACCCTATGATATCAGGCTCCAGCCCTTGAAGCTGCTCTTCCTCCTGACTGGTCCTGACTTCCTCCTGTTCCTCTTTAATCTGTGTGGTCTCTGGGTCCTTCTGCCCCAGACTGGGACTCCACTCCTGCTCACAGTGCTGCTGCTCAGGGGGAACCTCCTCTTCAGAGACAGAGATCTGCAGGGAGTCTGGAGGGAAGGAGAGGAGGAGCAGAGGTTATTATACAGCCTTGATACAGATGTAGACTGGTGCCAGAGGGGATGGCTGATGTTTTACATGCTCCTAACCAACTGTTATTTTGGCAGGCGGGTTTTCACGTTGTTTGTAACTTTAAAAAACCCTGGAATGAGTAGGTGTGTCCAAACGTTTGACTGGTACTGTATGTATATAATCAGTAAAAAAAAAAGATATATATAATAAAATTATGGATTTAACACGACTGGGAATATAGATATGCATCTGTTGGTCAGATAAATAAATATAAATAAATAAAGTTGTGGATCAGAAAACCAGTCAGTATCTGGTGTGACCATTTGCCTCATACAGCGCGACACATCTCCTTCACATAGAGTTGATCAGGCTGGTGATTATGGCCTGTGGAATGTTGTCCCACTCCTCTTCAATTGGCTGAGTGAAGTTGAACTGGAACACGCTGTCGTACACGTCGATCCAGAGCATCCCAAACATGCTCAATAGGTGACATGTCTGGTGAAAATGCAGACATCTGTGGCATTGTGTTGTGTGACAAAACTGCACATTTTTGAGTGGTCTTTTATGGTCCCCCCAGCACAAGGTGCACCGTTGTAATGATCATGCCGTTTAATCAACTTCTTGATATGCCACACCTGTCAGGTGGATGGGTTATCTTGGCAAAGGAGAAATGCTCACTAACAGCGAAGTAAACACATTTGTGGACAAAATTTGAGAGAAATAAGCTGTTTGTGTGTATGGAACATTTCTGGGATCTTTTATTTCAGCTCGTGAAACATGGGACCAACACTTTACATGTTGCAAGGGGCCAGATTATTCATATAAAAGGTCCAAATGATTCATATAAGGTTCAAATGATTCATATAAGGTCCAAATGATTCATATAAAGCCCCAAATGATTCATATAAAGGCCCAAATGATTCATATAAGGCCCAAATGATTCATATAAGGCCCAAATGATTCATATAAGGTCCAAATGATTCATATAAAGGTCCAAATGGTTCATATAAAGGTCCAAATGATTCATATAAAGGTCCAAATGATTCATATAAAGGCTCAAATGATTCATACAAGGTTCAAATGATTCATATAAAAGGTTCAAATGATTAATATAAGGTCCAAATGATTCATATAAAAGGCCCAAATGATTCACATTAAAGGGCTAAATGATTCATATAAAAGTTCCAAACGATTCATATAAAAGGTCCAAATGATTCATATAAAAGGTCCAAACGATTCATATAAGGTCCAAATGATTCATATAAGGTCCAAATGATTCATATAAGGTCCAAATGATTCATATAAGGTCCAAATGATTCATATAAAAAGTCCAAATGATTCATATAAAAAGTCCAAATGATTCATATAAAAGGTACAAATGATTCATATAAGGTCCAAATGAAGCACTGTTTAGTATTTGATCCTTTGCATCCAGTAACTGACTAAAGTCTGCAACCCATTTGACCCCACCAAGACGGGATCTTCTCTGGTGACGCCCTGACAGGTCTGTACTGCAGCCAGTAGTTTTTTTGTTTTTTAAAAGTATTTTTTGCCTTATGTCTTATCTTCAGCAAATGAAATGCATGTTCAATTGGATGTAAATCTGGAAATTGACGTCGCCAGTAAAGAACTTTACATTTTTTTGGGGCGCTGAAAAAACTCCCTAGTTGCTATGGCTATATGTTCGGGGTCATTGTCTTGCTGTACTGATGAAGCGCCGTCCAATGAGTTATGGAGGCATTTGCTTGTACTTTAGCAGACAATATATGTTATCAGACGATACGTTTCTGTACACTTCAGAATGAATGTGGCTGCTGCAGTCAGCAGTGACATCATCAATGGAGAAAAAAAAAGTGAGCCAGTTCCAGTGGCAGCCATACATGCCCAAGCCATACATGCCCAAGCCATACATGCCCAAGCCATACATGCCCAAGCCATACATGACCAAGCCATAACAGCCCAAGCCATAACAGCCCAAGCCATAACAGCCCAAGCCATAACAGCCCAAGCCATAACAGCCCCCCCGGACAGTTTCTTCCCCCACCCCACACTTTCCTTTTGCCATCATTCTGATGTTAATCATTAATGTTAATCTTTTTTTCCCCCCAGAACTCTGCAGGCTCTTTTAAGCAAACTGTAACCTGCCCATCCTGTTTCTGAAGCTAACTAGTGGCACCTCACAGTGTGACCTCTGTAGTTCCAACCTGGTCTCAGAGCATTTCGTATTATTATGTAGGTAAATCCCTGACACACCATTTAGTATGGTGTGTATTACATTTGTGGATGTCCATCACCCATTTCTTAAAATATGTTACGAATTTGCTAAATGTAACTATAACTATGTGTGCAAAAGGCATGAGGTAGGTAATAAATAGGCCTTAGGAGCGAATAATTACAATTTAGCAGATTAACACTGGAGTGATAAATGAGCATATGATGATGTGTAAATAGAGATACTGGTGTGCAAAAGAGCAGAAAAGTAAATAAAAACAGTATGGGGATGAGGTAGGTAGATTGGGTGGGCTATTTACAGATGGACTATGTACAGCTGCAGCGATCGGAATCCATGCTTCAAGATAAGTTTTGATCACGCGGACTGGGATATGTTCCGGGTTCCGACACGGTGACTGAGTTCATCCGGAAGTGTATAGGGCAGTGGTTCCCAAACTTTTTATAATCCCGTACCCCTTCAAACATTCAACCTCTAGCTGCGTAAACCGCACTCTCAAATGTTGTTTTTTGTGCCACACACACAATACGATACATTTATTAAACATAAGAATGAGTGTGAGTTGTCACAACCCGGCTCGTGGCGAGTGACAATGAGCTCTTATAGAACAAGGGCACAAATAATAATATAATAATCAATAATTGTGCTCTTTATTTATTTATTTACATATAAAACTTTATTTGTTCATCGAAAATTGTGAATAACTCACCACAGGTTAATGAGAAGGGTGTGCTTGAAAGGATGCACATAACTGTGTAATGTCGGGTTGTATTGGAGAGAGTCTCAGTCTTAAATCATTTTCCAAATAGTCTGTGCCTGTATTTAGTGTTCATGCTAGTGAGGGCTGAGAATCCACTCTCATATAGGTACGTGGTTGCAAAGGGCATCAGTGTCTTATCAGCGCGATTTGCCAAGGCAGGATACTCTGAGCGCAGCCCAATCCAGAAATCTGGCAGTGGCTTCTGATTAAATTCAATTTTCACAGAACCGCTTGTTGCAATTTTGATGAGGCTCTCTTGTTCAGATATCGGTAAGTGGACTGGAGGCAGGGCATGAAAGGGATAACGAATCCAGTTGTTTGTGTCATCCGTTTCGGGAAAGTGCTTGCGTAATTGCGCACCCAACTCACTCAGGTGCTTTGCTATATCACATTTGACGTTGTCCGTAAGCTTGAGTTCATTTGCATACAAATAAACCATACAATGATGGAAAGACCTGTGTGTTGTCCTTGTTAATGCAGACAGAGAAGAGCTCCAACTTCTTAATCATAGCCTCAATTATGTCCCGTACATTGAATATAGTTGCGTAGAGTCCCTGTAATTTTGATTCAGATCATTCATGCGAGAAAAAACATCACCCAGATTGGCCAGTCGTGTGAGAAACTCGTCATCATGCAAGCGGTCAGACAAGTGAAAATTACGGTCAGAAAAGAAAATGTTAAGCGTCTCTCAATTTTAAAAAACGTCTCAATACTTTGCCCTTGATAACCAGCGCACTTCTGTATGTTGTAAAAGTGTTACATGGTTGCTGCTCATATCATTGCATAGTACAGAAAATACACGAGAGTTCAGGGGCCTTGCTTTAACAAAGTTAACAATTACACTGTAGAGTTCAGGAGCCTTGCTTTAACAAAGTTAACCATTACACTGTAGAGTTCAGGAGCCTTGCTTTAACAAAGTTAACCATTACACTGTAGAGTTCAGGAGCCTTGCTTTAACAAAGTTAACCATTTTCACTGTAGAGTTCAGGAGCCTTGCTTTAACAAAGTTAACCATTACACTGTAGAGTTCAGGAGCCTTGCTTTAACAAAGTTAACCATTACACTGTAGAGTTCAGGAGCCTTGCTTTAACAAAGTTAACCATTACACTGTAGAGTTCAGGAGCCTTGCTTTAACAAAGTTAACCATTTTCACTGTAGAGTTCAGGAGCCTTGCTTTAACAAAGTTAACCATTACACTGTAGAGTTCAGGAGCCTTGCTTTAACAAAGTTAACCATTACACTGTAGAGTTCAGGAGCCTTGCTTTAACAAAGTTAACCATTTTCACTGTAGAGTTCAGGAGCCTTGCTTTAACAAAGTTAACCATTACACTGTAGAGTTCAGGAGCCTTGCTTTAACAAAGTTAACCATTACACTGTAGAGTTCAGGAGCCTTGCTTTAACAAAGTTAACCATTACACTGTAGAGTTCAGGAGCCTTGCTTTAACAAAGTTAACCATTTTCACTGTAGAGTTCAGGAGCCTTGCTTTAACAAAGTTAACCATTACACTGTAGAGTTCAGGAGCCTTGCTTTAACAAAGTTAACCATTACACTGTAGAGTTCAGGAGCCTTGCTTTAACAAAGTAAACCATTACACTGTAGAGTTCAGGAGCCTTGCTTTAACAAAGTAAACCATTACACTGTAGAGTTCAGGAGCCTTGCTTTAACAAAGTTAACAATTACACTGTAGAGTTCAGGAGCCTTGCTTTAACAAAGTAAACCATTACACTGTAGAGTTCAGGAGCCTTGCTTTAACAAAGTAAACCATTACACTGTAGAGTTCAGGAGCCTTGCTTTAACAAAGTTAACAATTACACTGTAGAGTTCAGGAGCCTTGCTTTAACAAAGTTAACAATTACACTGTAGAGTTCAGGAGCCTTGCTTTAACAAAGTTAACAATTACACTGTAGAGTTCAGGAGCCTTGCTTTAACAAAGTTAACAATTACACTGTAGAGTTCAGGAGCCTTGCTTTAACAAAGTTAACCATTACACTGTAGAGTTCAGGAGCCTTGCTTTAACAAAGTTAACCATTACACTGTAGAGTTCAGGAGCCTTGCTTTAACAAAGTTAACCATTACACTGTAGAGTTCAGGAGCCTTGCTTTAACAAAGTTAACAATTACACTGTAGAGTTCAGGAGCCTTGCTTTAACAAAGTTAACCATTACACTGTAGAGTTCAGGAGCCTTGCTTTAACAAAGTTAACCATTACACTGTAGAGTTCAGGAGCCTTGCTTTAACAAAGTAAACCATTACACTGTAGAGTTCAGGAGCCTTGCTTTAACAAAGTAAACCATTAAACTGTAGAGTTCAGGAGCCTTGCTTTAACAAAGTTAACCATTTCACTGTAGAGTTCAGAACGTCTATCAAGCTGTCAGATATTTCCTTGGCAGGAAGAGCCTCTCGGTGGATGCTGCAGTGTACCCAAGTGGCATCGGGAGCAAGAGCCTCTCGGTGGATGCTGCAGTGTACCCAATTGGCATCGGGAGCAACTGCTTGCACGCGCGTTACCACTCCACTATGTCTCCCTGTTATGGCTTTTGCACCATCAGTACAGATACCAACACATCTTGACCACCAAAGTCCATTTGATGTCACAAAGCTGTCCAGTACTTTAAAAATATCCTCTCCTGTTGTCCTGGTTTCCAGAAAAGGATGTCTTCCTTAATTGACCCCCCCCCCCCCCCATAAACGTAACGGACATATACCAGGAACTGTGCCAGGCCCTCCACGTATGTTGACTCATCCAGCTGTAACGCATAGAATTCACTGGCTTGTATGCGAAGCAGTAATTGTTTCAAAACATCTCCTGCCATGTCACTGATGCGTTGTGAAACAGTGTTGTTTGATGAAGGCATTGTCTGTATAGTTTTGTGGGCCTTCTCCCCCAGCATTGTCCCAGCCATATCCACGGCAGCAGGGAGAATTAAGTCCTCCACAATAGTATGGGGCTTGCCTGTCCTAGCCACTCGGTAGCTCACCATATAAGACACTTATAGCCCCTTCTTATGAATGGTATCTGTTGCTTTTATACATGTCTTACTACTCGAAAGTCGTCTTAAATCCCACTCAAAAAACTCCAGCGGCTTATTTTTCAAATTGTCATGTTTTGTTTCTAAATGTCTGCGCAAGAGTGAAGGTTTCATCGAGTTGTGAAATAGTACTTTTGCACATATAATGCCAAGAATGTGCTAAGCTGTCATCAAGGAAAAGGGGGGCTATTTGAAGAAGCTCAAATATACAATATATTTTCATTTGTTTAACACTTTTTTGTTTACTTTATGATTCCATGTGTTATTTCATAGGTTTGATGTCTTCACTATTATTCTACAATGTAGAAAATAGTAAAAAAAAATATTAAAACAGTTGAATGAGTAGGTGTCCTAAAACTTTGACCGGTAGTGTAAGTGAACCCCAAATCAATGTTGTTCTCATCATATTTGCACCTGTTCGATAGTCCAACGTCCGTGTCTGTTGTTCGGTGCTTTCCCGGGTAAGGGGGCAGTAGCTCTTCGGTTGCATCAGATTCACAACTGTCAGTTAGCTGGGCTAACAACAAGTGTAGAATTACTGATGCTAGCATTGGATGTGCTCGTGGAAGCAGAACAACTTGTATCATCGACAGGTGCAGGTGTAGTACTGATGGTAGTAGCAGTACTACCAGTAGAGCTGGTATGTGTCTCTACGGACGCGGGCCGTACTTTTTTTAACCATTTATCAATTTTCAAGCAAACGAAATGAGCAGCAGCCACATTTGGCTACATACAGACCTTTAGTGGAATTCCCACGAGAGAGTAACGGTTAATGTGATTGGATGTTAATTATTTGACTAGGCTACCTGTATTTGACATTGTGTTGTTATTTCGCTGAACAATAGATAGTTTGATTTTATTTTTGGCAGTAAAACGAGGCAACTCAGACGAGAAAAAAACCTCACCCAAAAGTATAGCCCCATTTTTAATATATAAAAAAAGAGAGAATCACATTTTTATTTGGTTTACCCCAGTTTGGGAATACCTGGTATAGGGGATGTTGTTCCCACGGTGACAATTAAAACCTACCCAAACCAGAAACTATGGATAGATGGAAGAATTCACACAAAACTGAAAGCGCGAACTTCCCTCTGAAAGCCAATCAAACAGGCAAAAAGTCAGTACAGAGACAAAGTGGAGTCGCAATTCAACGGCTCAGACACGAGACGCACGTGGCAGGGTCTACAGACAATCACGGATTATAAAGGGAAACCAGTCGCAGTCGCAGACATCGACATCTTGCTCCCAGACAAGATAAACACCTTCTTCGCCCGCTTTGAGGATAACACAGTGCCACCGACGCGGCCCACTCCCAAGGACTGTGGGCTCTCGTTCTCCGACGTGAGTAAAACATTTAAACGTGTTAACCCACGCTAGGCTGATGGCCCAGACGGCCACGTTCTCAGAGCATGCGCAGACCAGCTGGCTGGAGTGTTTACGTACATATTCAATCTCTCCCTATCCCAGTCTGTTGTCCCCACTTGTTTCAAGATGTCCACTATTGTTCCTGTGCCCAAGAAGGCAAAGGTAACTGAACTAAATAACTATCGCCCCGTAGCGCTCACTTCTGTCATCATGAAGTGCTTTGAGAGACTAGTTAGGGATCATATCACCTCCACCTTACCCGACAACCTAGACCCACTTAATTTACTTACCGCCCCAATAGATTGCATTGTCTGTCAATCGCCATCTCACTGCACACTGCCTTATCCTGTCTGGACAAGAGGAATACCTACATCAGAATGCTGTTCATTGACTACAGCTCAGCATTCAACACCAAAGTACCCTCCAAGATCATCATTAAGCTTGGGGCCCTGGGTCTCAACCCTGCTGTGTGCAACTGGGTTCTGGACTTCCTGACGGGCTGCCCCCAGGTGGTGAAGGTAGGAAACAACACCCCCACTTCACTGATCCTCAACACTGGGGCCCCACAAGGGTGCGTGCTCAGCACCCTCCTCTACTCCCTGTTCACCCATGACTGTGTGCCCACGAACAGCTGCAACCCAGTCATCAAGTTTGCAGACGACACAACAGTAGTAGGCCTGATTACCAACAATGACAAGACAGCCTACAGGGAGGAGGTGAGGGCCCTAGCAGAGTGGTGCCAGGAAAATAACCTCTCCCTCAACGTCAAGAAAATGAAGGATTTGATCGTGGACTTCAGGAAACAGCAGAGGGAGCAACTGCAACAATCCACATTGACAGGACTGCAGTGGAGAAGGTGAAAATCTTCAAGTTCCTCGGCGTACACATCACTGACAATCTGAAATGGTCCACCCACACAGACAATGTGGTGAAGAAGGCGCAACGGGGGGCTTGGCCCCTAAGACCCTCAGAAACTTTGAAAGATGCACAATTGAGAGCATCCTGTCGGGCTGTATCACCGCCTGTTATGGCAACTGCATCGTCCGCAAAAGCAAGGCTCTCCAGAGGGTGGTGCGGTCTGCCCAACGCATCACCGGGGGCAAACTACCTACCATCCATGACATCTACAGCACCTGATGTCCCAGGAAGGTCAAAAAGATCATCAAGGACATCAACCACACGAGCCACGACCTGTTCACCCCGCTATCATCCAGAAGGCGAGGTCAGTACAGGTGCATCAAAGCTCGGACCGAGTTACTATAAAACAGCTTCTATCTCAAGGCCTCGGACTGTTAAATAGCAATCACTAGCCGGCTGCCACCCCGTTGCTCAGCCCTGCACCTTAGAGGCTGCTGCACTATAAACATAGAATCACTTGTCACTTTAATGTTTACAGTTGAAGTCGGAAGTTTACATACACCTTAGCTAAATACATTTAAACTCAGCTTTTCACAATTCCTGACATTTTATCCTAGTCAAAAGTCCCTGTCTTAGGTCAGTTAGGATCACCACCTTATTTTAAGAATGTGAAATGTCAGAATAATAGCAGAGAGAATTATTTATTTCAGCTTTTATTTCTTTCATCACATTCCCAGTGGGTCAGAAGTTCACATACACTCAATTAGTATTTGGTAGCATTGCCTTTAAATTGTTTAGCTTGGGTCAAACATTTTGGGTAGCCTTCCACAAGCTTCCCACAATAAGTTGGGTGAATTTTGGCCCATTCTTCCTGACAGAGCTGGTGTAACGAAGTCAGGTTTGTAGGCCTCCTTGCTCGCACACGCTTTTTCAGTTCTGCCCTCATATTTTCTATAGGATTGAGGTCAGGGCTTTGTGATGGCCACTCCAATAGCTTGACTTTGTTGTCCTTAAGCCATTTTTCCACAACTTTGGAAGTATGCTTGGGGTCATTGTCCATTTGGAAGACCCATTTGCGACCAAGCTTTAACTTCCTGACTGATGTCTTGAGATGTTGCTTCAATATATCCACATCATTTTCCTCCCTCATGATGCCATCTATTCTTCGGCTTGCAAGCCTCCCCCTTTTTCCTCAACACATTACAATGGTTATTATGGCCAAACATTTCTATTTTTGTTTCATCAGACCAGAGGACATTTCTCCAAAAAGAACTATCTTTGTCCCCATGTGCAGTTGCAAACCGTAGTCGGGATTTTTTATGGTGGTTTTGGAGCAGTGGCTTCTTCCTTGCTGAGCGGCCTTTCAGGTTATGTCGATATAGGACTCGTTTTACTGTGGATATAGATACTTTGTACCTGTTTCCTCCAGCATCTTCACAAGGTCCTTTGCTGTTGTTCTGGGATTGATTGCACTTTTTGCACCAAAGTACGTTCATCTCTAGGAGACAGAACGCGTCTCCTTGCTGAGCGGTATGACGGCTGCGTGGTCCCATGGTGTTTATACTTGCGTACTATTGTTTGTACAGATGAACGTGGTACCTTCATACGTTTGGAAATCTTTGCTGATTTCTTAGTATTTTCCCATGATGTCAAGCAAAGAGGCACTGAGTTTGAAGGTAGGCCTTGGAATACATCCACAGGTACACCTCCAATTGACTCAAATTATGTAAATTAGCCTATCAGAAGCTTCTAAAGCCATGACATCATTTTCTGGAATGTTCCTAGCTGATTAAAGGCACAGTCAACTTGATGTATGTAAACTTCTGACCCACTGGAATTGTGATACAGTGAATTATAAGTGAAATAATCTGTCTGTAAACAATTAATGGAAAAATTACCTGTGTCATCACAAAGTAGATGTCCTAAACGACTTGCCAAAACTATAGTTTGTTAACAAGACATTTGTGGAGTGGTTGAAAAACAAGTTTTAATGACTCAAACCTAAGTGTATGTAAACTTCTGACTTTAACTCTATATACTACATTACTCATCTCATATACATACACTGTATTCTATTCTACAGTATTTTAGCCAATGCCACTCCAACAATGCTCGTCATAATATTTATATATTTCTTAATTCCATTATTATACTTTTTAGATTTGTGTATTGTTGTGAATTGTTAGATATTACTGCACAGTTGGAGCAAAGAACACAAGCATTTCACTACACTCGCAATAACATCTGCTAAATATGTGTATGTGACCTGCTAAATATGTGTATGTCTGAATACTTCCTGAAAGCACTGAAGTGTTATATGTTTACCTTGTCTTTCTTTTTGTTGCAGACTGTCATCTGTATTGTTCTCTGTCTGAGAGTATGGATTCCTGATACAAACACCTCCTTTTGTATTTGTAGAATTACATCTATATATTCTGTTCTATCTGATATGATATCTAGTGGCACTTTGTTGGTACTTTAGATTACGGCAGGTGTCTGTAATTATCTCTGGCTCGCTAAAGCTGCCCAAGTCTGATCATTAATTTGTCCTTTGACCAATCAGATCAGCACTGAAAATGATCTGATGTGAAAAGATCTGATTTGACTGGTCAAAAGACCAATTAGTGTGGGTGGGGGGGAATCAGAATTGGTCTGCCTGTATAAACGCAGCCTTAGTGGCCTCATCTGTCTCA
This sequence comes from Salvelinus fontinalis, assembly GCF_029448725.1. Lineage (NCBI taxonomy): Eukaryota > Metazoa > Chordata > Actinopteri > Salmoniformes > Salmonidae > Salvelinus > Salvelinus fontinalis. The sequence continues at coordinate 30,829,346 of NC_074700.1, read as the reverse complement.
CTGTTTGGGGAGATTTGCTCCGATAAAGGTTGAACGACCGAAAGATAAAATGTAAGACATTTGCATCGGTTTCTTTTTTTTCTGTTTCTAAAGTCAGGAAATTCTAGACATTCAAATAACTTCCTGGTTTTCGTGACACACGTTTGTATCCATGTAGAGTAAAAGTGAATAACAACATTTTCATTGAGTACAACTATAGTTAACTATCAGTAGATCTACATACAAACCTATTCTACATAGTTGTATCTCTGGTGTGATCCGCAGCAGTCTCCGTAGCCGATCATTCTCTTCCTGGTACTCTGCTACCATTTTCACAAATTCCCCAGAAATCTCCACAGCAGCAAACGCTGTTAAACGCTCATTTAAAAACTCTCGAAACGACTGTAGTTTAGATGTTTTCAGTGGACTGAGAGTTGGGTGTTCAGCTAGTACGGCTTCTTGACATGGGTCCTCCTGATCACATTCACTTTTCACACAGGAAGGAGTAAATATGAACTCTATGACATCAGGCTCCACCCCTTGAAGCTGCTCTTCCTCCTGACTGGTCCTGACTTCCTCCTGTTCCTCTTTAATCTGTGTGGTCTCTGGGTCCTCCTGTCCCAGACTGGGGCTCCACTCCTGCTCACAGTGCTGCTGCTCAGGGGGAACCTCCTCTTCAGAGACAGAGAGCTGCAGGGATTCTGGAGGGACTGAGAGGAGGAGCAGAGGTTACCACAGTCCCCAAATCCAGAACAAATTCAAGAAAGCGTACAGTATTATAAAGAGCCATTGTCTCATGGAACTCCATTCCATCTCAAATTGCTAAAAAAACAAACAGATAAAGCAACACCTCACAACGTCTCTCCTCTATGTGACTTAGATCGTTTGTGTATGTATTGATATGTAGGCTACATGTGCCATTAAAAATGTTTTCTGTAATTCTGTCCTTGAGCTGTTCTTGTCTATTAATGTTCTGGATGATGTCATGTTTCATGTGGACCCCAGGAAGAGTAGCTGCTGCTTTTGCAACAGCTAATGGGGATCCTAATAAAACACCAAATACTTTATTAAATTCAGTCCCCCCACCATGGTTAGTGTTGGTATGTAACTATTATGTCATTCTGTATTATGTTTCATGTTCTGTGTGGACCCCAGGAAGAGCAGCTGATGCTTTTGCAACAGCTAATGGGAATCGTAATAAAATACCAAATAACCACAGTATAAGTCACAATAACCATAAAACGGTCAAACAGGGGAATGGTTCTAATCGTTTTTCCACCATTCACTTTTCCCCATAGGAGATTTTACAATGACTTAAAATAAGGGCTGTGTTTTGTGTAGGCTAACCCTTTACAATAACTTAAAATAAGGACTGTGTTTTGTGTAGGCTAACCCTTTACAATGACTTAAAATAAGGACTGTGTTTTGTGTAGGCTAACCCTTTACAATGACTTAAAATAAGGACTATGTTTTGTGTAGGCTTACCCTTTACAATGACTTAAAATAAGGAGGCTAACCCTGGCGTGACGTTTTGATAACCGTGTAAATCTCTCTAGGACAAGGTGACTTTTATCAATATATTCGCCTATATTTACGGGTGGGTATAATTAACGTTCCAACCAGAATCTATTCCAACAAATTCGTAAATAACAAGGTTGCCAACACAACGCATACAAAGTTGTATAGCGGAAGGATAAGATTCCGGGCTATTTAAATAGTGGGCTATTTAATTAAGTGTTTCACTCACCACGTTTATTATGAAAAATGTAATGTCCTCACTCTGGTAGCCTATGGACAAACATTAAGAATAAACTACGTGGTGAGTTGATGCCTATTCGGCATACGGTTAGCTAGGTGAATTGATCATGATACTTTGTATGCGTTGTTTGTTGGCATCCTTGTATTTACAACGTTTTTGGAACAGATTCCTGTTGGAACGTTCCACAAATTATACCCACCCTATATTTAACCCCCCCCCAAAAAATAAAAAATGAAATCCTAATGTGGCTATCATAAAGAACTACAAACACCATGATGATCTGGACGGGACTGCCGAATCGAGGCAAAGGTAAGAATCTCTGGATTAACTATCTAATGTTATCTAAAATGTAGTAATGAATAAATTGGCTTAATTCTTTAAATGGAAGATTCTGTAAACCAAGGTGTCAGCTATAGATGACGTGCAGGCGCTTGCGGGGATTTGTTGTTTTGCCTGTCTACTTTGAAGCTAATTAGCATTTTCGAATCTGAGAGTAAATAAAACCGAATATTGGTAGAGGCTCCTCAGAGGAAGGGGGGGGACCATCCTCTATTGTGAATTTCATAAAAATACGAACCTATTCTACATTGTTTTATCTCTGGTGTGATCCGCAGCATTCTCAGTAGCCGATCATTCTCCTCCTGGTATTCCACTACCGTTTTCTCAACTTCCCCAAAAATATCCACAGCAGCCGCCGTTAAACGCTCATCTAAAAATACACGCAACAACTGTAGTTTAGACATTTTCAGTAAAATGAGAGCTGGGTAGTCTATTCAGTTTAGTCAGTATGTCTTTCTTTACTCAACACAAGCGACGCAAAAAATAATAATAAACTCGTTTCCAATCCTACTTCCGTGTTCTAGTCAAGGAATCTTAGGACATTCTTTGTTCTAGTTGGTGACGAACCCAGAAACACAACAGGGCCGCCAGCTGGATGGGAGTTTACTGTGCAAGGCAGCCTACAGACCAGTAGTAAAGGAAAACGACTACATCAAATCGAATCAAATTTGATTGGTCACATATACATCGTTAGCAGATGTTAATGCGAATGTAGCTAAATGCTTGCGCTTCTAGTTCCGACTGCAGTAATATCTAACAAGTTACCTTATACACACAATGTAAGGGGATGAAATAAGAATATGTACATATAAATATATGGATGAGTGATGGCCATGCAGGATAGGCAAGATGGTATAAAATACAGTATATACATATGAGATGAGTAATGTAGGATATGTAAACATTCTGAAAGTGCCATTATTTAAAGTGACTAGTGATACCTTTATTAAATCCATTTATTAAAGTGGCCAGAGATTTGAGTCAGTATGTTGGCAGCAGCCTCTCTATGTTAATGATGGCTGTTTAACAGTCTGATGGCCTTGAGATAGAAACTGTTTTTCAGTCTCTCGGTCCCAGTTTTGATGCACCTGTACTGACCTCGCCTTCTGGATGATAACATGGTGAACAGGCGGTGGCTCGAGTGGTTGTTGTCCTTGATGATCTTTTTGGCCTTCCTGTGACATCGGGTGCTGTAGGTGTCCTGGAGGGCAGGTAGTTTGCCCCCGGTGATGCGTTGTGCAGACCGCACTACCCTCTGGAGAGCCCTGCGGTTGAGGGCGGTGCAGTTGCCGTAACAGGTGGTGGTACAGGAGAGAGCTGAGAACGCACCCTTGTGGGGCCCCAGTGTTGAGGATCAGCGGAGTGGAGGTGATGTTTCCTACCTTCACCACTGGGGGGGCGGCCCGTCAGGAAGTCCAGGACCCAGTTGCACAGGGCGGGGTTCAGACCTAGGGTCTCGAGCTTAATGATGAGCTTGGAGGTTATTGTGGTGTTGAATGCTGAGCTATAGTCAATAAACAGCATTCTTACATAGGTATTCCTCTTGTCCAGATGGGATAGGGCAGTGTGCAGATCTATTGGTTCGGTAAGCAAATTGAAGTGGGTCTAGGGTGTCAGGTAAGGTGGAGGTGATATGATCCTTAACTAGTCTCTCAAAGCACTTCATGATGACAGAGGTGAGTGCTACTGGGCGGTAGTCATTAAGTTCAGTTACCTTTGCCTTCTTGAGTAGCCACTTTAATGTTAGACAGCAATTAAAAAGCTAGTATACATCTACGAAGAACTTAAATTGTTACACCAGGGCTGGCAACTTTTGAAAAATGCTTGGAGTGATATTTGTTATGTGAATTTAATTTCTCCCTTGCCATTGACAACCCATCATTCAGGGCAGGTGGGGTTTTGAGCCCCACCTGTTTAGCAAAAAAAAAAATGGTTGCCTGTTTTGCATGTTCTTTTGGCATTAATACGTGTCATATATCAGTTTGCAAACAATGTAAAAAAAAAAATGTAATAATTGAGTTACTAAAGCCGCATACAACTGTGGTCTCTTTTTGGCTTTCTTGAGTAAAACAGCTTCAAAATGCAGGTGTCTCAGCCTAGTGCTTTCTGTGGTGGTGGGGCAGCCAGCGGAAAATACAGAGCTTAGGGGTTGGTAATGTTCTCTAGTTGCGCCGTGATTGGCTCAGTGTTCTGTCACTCATGGGGACACTATGTCACCGCAAAATCTATGGGGAGAGTTTGAAAATTCAAGTTCATTGGGTGCTGCAATACAGTTACATTAGAAGTGCCCATCCAAGAAGGCTCAAGGTCATTGGCCACAGATAAAATTACGACAAATCACGTTATATCTACAGTAGCTTTGATTAGACTGATCATGTTAACATCATACTTTCAAAATCTTAGCTAGCAGTCATCATCATGAATCACGTCGACAATCTACTGGCAAATCCTTTTCAAACCTTGTCATATGAAGAGAAATTATAGATCAAATGTATCGGTGCTCATCGGCCATTGGACATAAACATTACACAACCAGTTGGAAATTGCAAATTCAACAATGAGTGGTTTGGAAGGAATCAGTGGCTAACTGCAAGTGTTGCAAAGCAATCACTAGCCTGCTATTCAGTGAATTGGGTGTGTGGTCCAAGTCTGGGTTTAAGGGCCTCTTTCTGGAGCTCCGACTTGAAGATCACTGACGTCATGATTCAACCTTGTTTTTTTTCCAGAGTTCCCAGTTGTCTTGAAATCACCATAAATCCAGAGAATGACAGACTTTTAACTTTGACAAAGTTAGATGAGAAAATTTGCCCACAAGGACTGCCGCAACCACCTTCCTGTTCAAGTGAGCACATCACAAGGTGAGTCCAGAAATGTCTTGTACGCTGCTGCATTAATGATGTAATATGCCAGGGAGATGTGTATACTGTAGCTAAGAAAGTAATACTAAGAGTATGTTGTGTAGTAAGCTGTTAGTAGCCCATGTGCCTCACCCTAATCATTTGGTCCCTTTTCCCCTCTTAACTTCTCCTACTGTTCTGACCTGGTGGTGCACATGTAGCCTGTAGCCTGTTTTAGAGAAATGTAATCATTGAATATTGTAAGAGCTTTCATTGTCTGCTTATATGCCCCCTTTATTTATCTTACGGTTCTGACTTGGTATACAGGGAGAATACTGTAAGAACGGCCCATGTTCTTTATTCTGTCGATGTACATTTCAAAAGTGCTGAACAAATAGTTATTGATTACGTCCTAGCTCGCTTATTAATGTCTTAATCAAAATTACAGATGGCCTCTTAACCGCTCGTCGTTCCCTTATGCCCTAGTTTGTACATCTCAATTGTCAGTAGAAACCACATTTGTTTAAGAAAGTCAGCCATATCAGCATTGTTTTTATTAAAAGGCAGTAAATGAGGCTGAATGAACTGTTTCGCTGCCAGACAAGGCTCCACTGATAGCCAGGTGTAACAGTGGTAAGGGGTCACTCCATGGTGCTGGAAAGAAAGCTCTGCTGTTGGGACAGCTTTATGTGGGCGCTCACAGTTTGTGGGCTCTGTTTGTCACCGCTACAGTGCAATTCATATTTTGTTTAGTGGGGAGTTTGCTCCACCAATCGCACTGCCCCTGGCACAATCCCTAGACAATAGACTGGGGGTCCTTCCCCAGGAAGTTTTTTCTGTCCATAGAATGCACAAACATTTTATAATGTTGGTGAGCTATTTCTTTAAAATAGGTCTGGAAGAAAATCCTGCTAGCTCTCCAGGAGGGTTGGCCACCCCAGATCTATGTTTCCCAAGTGATTGAAAAGGCTCTTGTTATAACAATTCATTTCTCAAACCTTCAATAAATATCTAATGAATATCAATATTCAGGTGGTTTATGCCTACTAGTTGAAGATGCCGTCATACTCTCTACACAGACAAAATATGTGTATTATGAGTTGTGAGTCCCTCTACCATCTCTCTCTCTCTAGCATGTGCACAATACTAAAATTATTTTTAATTCCTGAATCATTTGAATATCCAATGCTTATTTGTATGACTTATTCAAAACTGTCCGTGAAAGGCTGCAAAATGACATGGCCTCATATAAATCATTTTCAAAGACACAAATAGGCATAAGAGATTTCTAATATGTGATGACACTGGCAGAACTGGGAGGAAGTGGAATAATAGAATAAGTGTGGGGAATAACAGTAGTGCTGTTGCTGACAGTGTTGCCCTGCATTTTAGCCCGTTGTAAAGAAAGATAATTGTTCCACTGATCAGACTAAATAAAGTACACTGAACAAAAATATAAACGCAACATGCAACAATTTTTTACTGAGATACAGTTCATATAAGGAAATCAGTCAATTGAAATACATTCATTAGGCCCTAATCTATGGATTTCACATGACTGGGCAGGGGTGTAGCCATGGTGAACTAGATCCAACCAATCAGAATTTGTTTTTCCCCACAAAAAGGGCTTTATTACATACAAAAATACTAATCAGCCCCCCCCACACACACACACAGATGATCCCGCAGGTGAAGAAGCCGGATGTGGAGGTCCTGGGCTGGTGTGGTTACACGTGGTCTGCGGTTGTGAGGCCGGTTGCACTCACTGCCAAAATCTCTAAAACAACGTTGGAGGCAGCTTAACATTTAATTATCTGGCAACAGCTCTGATGGACATTACTGCAGTCAGCATGCCAATTGCACGTTCCCTCAAAACTTGAGACATAGGTAGCATTGTGTTATGTGACAAAAGTGGCCTGGTTGTCCCAAGCACAAGGTGCACCTGTGTAATGATCATGCTGTTTAATCAGCTTCTTGATAATCCACCCACCTGACAGGTGTGGCATATCTTGGCAAAGTAGAAATGCTCACTAACAGGGGTGTAAACAAATTTGTGCTGCTCTTAGTATGCCGTTTTAATATTTGAGAATGAACCAATGATATTAGGCCACTCTTGGCCATGATTACAGACACCTGTGTGTCTTTTGACACTATATAAACGAGTCATCCCACAGTGTTTGTGATCATACCCTGATGAAGACAGCTTGTCTGTTGAAACGTTGGATATTACATTTTTGCATCTGAGCTCCTAGAGTGTGCGGCTCTCCTTTATTTTCAAACAAATTTGTGCACAACATCTGTAGAGGAATAAGCTTTTTGTGCATATGGAACATTTTCTGGGATATTTTCTTTCAGTGCATGAAACATGG
>NC_074700.1:30504563-30517063 GCF_029448725.1 Salvelinus fontinalis | reverse complement strand
GGGTTAGGGTTAGGGGATAGGGTTATTGTTAGGGGCTAGGGTTATGGTTTGGGGCTAGGGTTAGGGTTAAGGGTTAAGGGTTAAGGGTTAGGGTTAGGGTTAGGGTTTGGGGTTTGGGTCTAGGGTTATGGTTAGGGTTAGGGTTAGGGTTTGGGTTTGGGGTTAGGGCTTGGGGCTAGGGCTGGGTTTGGGGCTAGGGTTATGGTTAGGGGCTAGGGTTAGGGCTAGGGTTATGGTTAGGGGATAGGGTTATGGTTAGGTGCTGGGTTTGGGGCTAGGGTTATGGTTAGGTGCTGGGTTTGGGGCTAGGGTTATGGTTAGGGTTAGGGTTAGGGTTAGGGTTAGGGTTAGGGTTAGGGTTTGGGGTTTGGGTCTAGGGTTATGGTTAGGGTTAGGGTTAGGGTTTGGGTTTGGGGTTAGGGCTTGGGGCTAGGGCTGGGTTTGGGGCTAGGGTTATGGTTAGGGGCTAGGGTTAGGGTTAGGGTTGGGGCTAGGGTTATGGTTAGGGGCTAGGGTTATGGTTAGGTGCTGGGTTTGGGGCTAGGGTTATGGTTAGGTGCTGGGTTTGGGGCTAGGGTTATGGTTAGGGGCTAGGGTTATGGTTAGGGGCTAGGGCTGGGTTTGGGGCTAGGGTTATGGTTTGGGGCTAGGGTTATGGTTAGGGTTTGGGGTTAATGTTAACGTTAGGGTTAGGGGTTAGGATTTTGAATGGGATTGAATTGTGTGTCCCCACAAGGTTAGTTAAACAAGACCGTGTGTGTGTGTGTGTGTGTGTGTGTGTGTGTGTGTGTGTGTGTGTGTGTGTGTGTGTGTGTGTGTGTGTGTGTGTGTGTGTGTGTGTGTGTGTGTGTGTGTGTGTATTCTCAGGTGTGGAAGGCCAAGGAGAGCAGAGCATCAGGCTGAAGGCTAATGTTAACGTTCTCTCTCTCAGTGTTGGACGTCTGGTAGACATGAGTAGAGGTACACACACACACACACACACACACACACACACACACACACACACACACACACACACACACACACACACACACACACACACACACACACACACACACACACACACACACACACACACACATAATTCTCTCGCCCTCCACTCCACAGCATCTGGCATCCAGAGCACTCAGAGTCCTGTGAAGCATTGTGGGAGATGTAGTGCTGCCCTGTCCTCCCTGAGCTCTGTACAAAGCACACAGGATACTGCCGTGAGTTTACACTCTCTCTCTCTCTCTCTCTCTCTCTCTCTCTCTCTCTCTCTCTCTCTCTCTCTCTCTCTGTCTCTCTCTTTCCATCTCTCTCTCCATCTGCATCTCACACACTGTCTCTCTCTCTCAATTCAATTCAATTCAAGGGGCTTTATTGCCATGGGAAACATATGTTAACATTGCCAAAGTAAGTGAGGTAGATAATATACATAAGTGAAATAAACAATAAAAATGAACAACAGTTAACATTACACTCACAGAAGTTCCAAAGGAATAAAGATATTTCAAATGTCCTATTATGTCAATATATAGTGTTGTAACGATATACAAATAGTTAAAGTACAAAAGCATAAATATGGGTTGTATTTACAATGGTGTGTGTTCTTCACTGGTTGACCTTTTCTCTCTTGCTGCTGTGAAGTCTCCCTCTCTCTCTCTCTCTCTCTCTCTCACACACTGTCTCTCTCTCTCTCGCACTCTCTCTCTCTCTTTCACTCTCCCCTTCACCCTTTCCTGTCTCTCAATTCAATAAGTGAAGTTCAGTTATCTTGTTGACTAGTAGTTATGCTCTCTCTCTCTCAAGGTGTGGCAGTGTGAGTTCTGTGGTCTCCAGAACAACTTGTCTACCCCAGACCTGAGAGTTGGTTCCAAGGTGGGCCCGAAGGTTAGAGGAGCTCCTAGAGGGAGAGATGTGATCTACCTCCCCCGTCAGACTGACCAGGACTACGAGAACCTGGAAGATGTCATGGTGGTCTTCTGTGTTGACATATCTGGGAGCATGAGCGCCACCTCTGAGGTGTGTTGTCTGTCTGTCTGTCTGTCTGTCTGTCTGTCTGTCTGTCTGTCTGTCTGTCTGTCTGTCTGTCTGGGTGTCCGTCTGTCTCTCCATCTGTCTGTCTGTCTGTCTGTCTGTCTGTCTGTCTGTCTGTCTGTCTGTCTGGGTGTCCGTCTGGGTGTCCGTCTGTCTGTCTGTCTGTCTGTCTGTCTGTCTGTCTGTCTGTCCGTCCGTCTGGGTGTCTGTCTGTCTGTCTGTCTGTCTGTCCGTCCGTCCGTCCGTCCGTCCGTCCGTCCGTCCGTCCGTCCGTCCGTCCGTCCGTCTGTCTGTCTACCAGCTGTATCTCTATCCCATTGCATCTATATTTTCTATATTTTCTTCCCAGGTCTCCCCAGGGAATGCTATGAGGTCACCAACCTATGTCTCCAGACTCCAGGTGCGTTGTTCCAGTGTTCAGATTCTCTACTTCTATAAGAGGGACTAGTCTATTTCAAATCAAACTTTATTGCTCGCATACACATTTCCGCAGATGTTATTGGTTGTGCAGTGATATGCTTAAGTTACTAGCTCATAACAATGCAGTTAAATGTCAAAGAAGTACACAAAATAATTACATTTGAAAATAAAACATATCTATGTGAAAAATTAAGAAATCAAGAAACGTCAGAACGAATCTAATTATCAACCCAAATAGCATGATGGTAATAGAAGCTGTTCAACAGTCTGATGGTGATGGAAGCTGTTCAAGAGTCTGATGGTAATAGAAGCTGTTCAACAGTCTGATGGTGATAGAAGCTGTTCAACAGTCTGATGGTAATAGAAGCTGTTCAACAGTCTGATGGTGATAGAAGCTGTTCAACAGTCTGATGGTAATAGAAGCTGTTCAAGAGTCTGATGGTAATAGAAGCTGTTCAACAGTCTGATGGTAATAGAAACTGTTCAACAGTCTGATGGTAATAGAAGCTGTTCAAGAGTCTGATGGTGATGGAAGCTGTTCAACAGTCTGATGGTGATAGAAGCTGTTCAACAGTCTGATGGTAATAGAAGCTGTTCAACAGTCTGATGGTGATAGAAGCTGTTCAACAGTCTGATGGTAATAGAAACTGTTCAACAGTCTGATGGTGATAGAAGCTGTTCAACAGTCTGATGGTAATAGAAGCTGTTCAACAGTCTGATGGTAATAGAAGCTGTTCAACAGTCTGATGGTAATAGAAGCTGTTCAACAGTCTGATGGTAATAGAAGCTGTTCAACAGTCTGATGGTGATAGAAGCTGTTCAACAGTCTGATGGTGATAGAAGCTGTTCAACAGTCTGATGGTGATAGAAGCTGTTCAACAGTCTCATGGTGATAGAAGCTGTTCAAGAGTCTGATGGTGATAGAAGCTGTTCAACAGTCTGATGGTAATAGAAGCTGTTCAACAGTCTGATGGTAATAGAAGCTGTTCAACAGTCTGATGGTGATAGAAGCTGTTTAACAGTCTGATGGTAATAGAAGCTGTTCAACAGTCTGATGGTAAAAGAAGCTGTTTAACAGTCTGATGGTAATAGAAGCTGTTTAACAGTCTTTAACAAGCTGTGTTTTTAGTGTCTCGGTCTTAGCTGTGATGCACCTGTACTGTCTCAGTCTGTCAGTCGGTAGCCGAGTGAAGAGTCTGTGGCTTCGGACTAATGACTTTATGTCCTTATGATCTTCTTGGTTAATGTCCTGGAGGGCAGGCAGCGATTCTTCAGTAATGCGTTGGGCTGACCACACCACCCTCTGAAGAGCCCTGCGGTTGAGGGTGCTGCAGTTGTCGTACCAGGCGGTGATGCCCAACAGAATGATCTCAATGGTACATCTGTAAAAGTTGTTTAAGGGTCTAAGGGGCCGTGCCGAATTTCTTCAGCCTCCTGTGGTTGTAGAGGCGCTACTTGTGCCCTCACCAAGGTGTGGTGAAAGTTCATTTCAGGTCCTCAGTGATGTGTACGCCGAGGAACTTTAAGCTTTTGACCCTATCCACAGGGGCCCTGTCGATGAGGATGGGGGCGTGGTCTCTCTTCTGTCTACTGTAGTCCACGATCGGCCCGTTTGTTTTGTTGGCGTTGAGTGAGAGGTTATTTTCCTGGCACCACTCCGCCAGGGCCCTCACCTCCTCCCAGTTGGCTGTCTTGTCATTGTTGGTAGTCAGGCCTACCACCGTCGTGTCGGCAGCGAACTTGATGATTGAGTTGGAGTCGTGCGTGACCACGCAGTCGTGGGTGAACAGGGAGTAATGGAGGGTGCTGAGCACACATGCCTGGGCCACCTTGTTCAAGATCTGCGTGGCGAAGGTAGGTGTTGTTGCCTATCCTCCCCACCTGTGGTCAGCCCGTCAGGAAATGTAGGACCCAGTTGAACAGGGAGGAGTTCAGGCCCAAGACCCTGAGCTCAGTAACGAGCTCGGAGGTTCAATTAATGCTGAGCTGTAGTTGATACACAGCATTCTCACATAGGTATTCCTCTTGTCCAGGTGTGATAGGGGCAGTGTGCAGGGCGATGGCGATTGTGTTGTCCATGGATCTGTTGGGGCGGGTTTGCAAATTGTAGTGGGGTCAAGGGGGTCGGGTATATGGTGGAGGTGATATGGTCTTTGACTAGCCTTTCAAAGAACTTCAGAAGTTGACAGAAGTGAGTGCTACGGGGCGATAGTCATTTAGTTCAGTTACTTTTGCCTGCTTGGGTACAGGAACAATGGTGGCCCTCTTGAAGCAAGTGGGGGGGGGATATGTTTCGCTTGTCTGGGAGTGAGGCGTCTGTGTCCGCCACGTGGCTGCTTTTCCCTTTATAATCTGTGATTGTCTGAAATCCCTGCCACGTGGTTTCTTGTGTCTGAGCCGTTGGACTCCACATTGTCCCTGTACTGTCTTTTTTTGCCTTGCGGAAGTCATAGGTGGTCTGTTTGTACTCGTCCATGTTTCTAGCAACAGGGCGGACATCTTGTTCCATCACTTCAGATGGAATGCAGGAAAAGAAATTCCACAAATTAACTCTTAATAAGGCACACCTGTTAATTTAAATGCATCCCAGGTGACTACATCATAAAGCTGGTTGAGACAATGCGAATCTCAAATATAAAATATTTTTTGATTTGTTTAACACTTTTTTGGGTTACTACATGATTCCATATGTGTTATTTCATAGTGTTGATGTCTTCACTATTAAACCCTTGAATGAGTAGGTGTTCTAAAACTTTTGACTTGCAATGTATACAAAAGTATGTGGACACCCCTTAAAATGAGCGGATTCGGGGAAGGCCCTTCCTGTTTCAGCATGACAATGCCCCTCGTGCACAAAGCCAGGTCCATACAGAAATGGTTTGTCGAGATCAGTGTGGCAGAACTTGACTAGACTGCACAGAGCCCTGACCTCAACCCCATCAAACACCTTCGGGATGAATTGGAACGCTGACTGCGAGCCAGGCCTAATCGCCCCAACATCAGTACCTGACCTCACTAATGCTCTTCTGGCTGAATGGAAGCAAGTCCCCACAGCAATATTCCAACATCTAGTGGAAAGCCTTCCCAGAAGAGTGGAGGCTGTTATAGCAGCAAAGGGGGGACCAACTCCATATTAAGGCCCATGATTTTGGAATTCGATGTTTGACGAGCAGGTGTCCACATACTTTTGGTAACGTAGTGTATGCCAATGCTCTCTCTCTCTCTCTCTCTCTCTCTCTCTCTCTGTGTAGAGTATTCAGGATGCCCTCCAGAGGGCGCTGTCCTCTATGCTGCAGACCTCACCTCACCGCAGAGTTGCCATGGTTACCTTCAATGACCAGGTACTGATTGATTTTTGGGAGAGAATTTGGAGGAAGAGAGGGAGGGAAACAGGTCCTGTTGTGACAGAAATTGTACATTTTTGAAACCATTATTTAGAATTTTTATCACGGGGACTCACCCTATAGGACTCACCCTATAGGACTCACCCTATAGGACTCACCCTATAGGACTCACCCTATAGCACTCACCCTATAGGACTCACCCTATAGCACTCACCCTATAGCACTCACCCTATAGGACTCACCCTATAGGACTCACCCTATAGGACTCACCCTATACTAACTTCACATATAACATTAATCCTCCCCCTAACGTTAAAGGAAAACGCCCCGTTTTCAAGATATTGGACTTTCAAGAAGCAAAGTGTTACAAAGCAAAGATGTAATCTAGTTGTGTTTCTTCAAATTCCAACATCTTGTATGTTCCAATATCTTGTTGTGGCCCAAACCACAGGGGAACTGCAACAAAGAGAGACAAAGAAGCTCAGGATTATAACACTGTCTCTCTTCCCTTTTGATGTAGTGTAAGATACGAGTTATAAGAGTTGTGTTACTAACTAGGTCTCCTACGTTTTGTTGACGTTGAGGGAGAGGTTATTTTCCTGGCACCACTCCGCCAGGGCCCTCACATCCTCCCTGTAGGTTGTCTCGTCATTGTTGGTAATCAGGCCACCGCTGTGTCGTCTGCAAACTTAATGACTGAGTTGGAGGCGTGCGTGACCACGCAGTCGTGGGTGAACAGGGAGTAGAGGAGGGGAGCTGAGCACACACCATTGTGTGGCCCCTGTGTTGAGGGTCAGCGTAGTGGAGGTGTTGTTGCCTACCTTCACCACCTGGGGGGCGGCCCGTCAGGAAGTCCAGGACCCAGTAGCACAGGGCGGGGTTCAAAGTACAACAAGTATTGTGTCACATTGCCTCAGACCGGTAAAACTACTGGTACCCAGTTGTGTATGACACAGATTCAGTGAACTGTACAAGTGTATTTTCAGTTATGACAAGAGTCCTTTGATAGCATGAATCAACCGTGTACAGAACTATGTTGAGAAACTTACCGTCTGTTGATTCTTTTTGAGATGATTGTAATCAAGAACTGAAGAATGATAGATAGTGGTGAGTGCTTGTGTGCATGCATGCAGGGGTGTGTGTTTGATTGATAGTGTCAACAATGACTAATGATGTCTCTTCCCTTTTCATGTCTATAAAGGTGCGTGAGATTCAAGTTTTGGAGAAGCAATTTATTTTTTATTTTCTGATAAATGATTTCATTGCAATTCAACACCGCTTTACATGACCGGAGACATATTAGCAGGATCGTTAATGGCCATAAAAACAAACTGAGAGCAATAAGAACAACCTCATCTTGAATACATCCATCCAATGTAGGGCTACAAAAACGGGAGACACTTACAGAGCCTTGCAAAGTATTCAGACCCCTTGGTCTTGGCAAAAGTATTCAGACCACTAGGCCTTGCAAAAGTATTCAGACCCCTAGGCAAAAGTATTTAGACCCCTAGGCAAAAGTATTCAGACCCCTAGGCCTTGCAAAAGTATTCAGACCCCTAGGCAAAAGTATTCAGACCCCTTGGCCTTGCAAAAGTATTCAGACCCCTTGGTCTTGGAAAAGTATTCAGACCCCTAGGCAAAAGTATTCAGACCCCTAGGCAAAAGTATTCAGACCCCTAGGCAAAAGTATTCAGACCCCTAGGCAAAAGTATTCAGACCCCTAGGCAAAAGTATTCAGACCCCTAGGCAAAAGTATTCAGACCCCTAGGCAAAAGTATACAGACCCCTAGGCAAAAGTATTCAGACCCCTTGGCAAAAGTATTCAGACCCCTTTGGCAAAAGTATTCAGACCCCTTGGCAAAAGTATTCAGACCCCTTTGGCAAAAGTATTCAGACCCCTTTGGCAAAAGTATTCAGACCCCTTGGCCTTGGAAAAGTATTCAGACCCCTTGGCAAAAGTATTCAGACCCCTAGGCAAAAGTATTCAGACCCCTTGGCCTTGGAAAAGTATTCAGACCCCTTGGCAAAAGTATTCAGACCCCTTGGCCTTGGCAAAGTATTCAGACCCCTTGGCAAAAGTTTTCAGACCCCTTGGCAAAAGTATTCAGACCCTTTGGCCTTGCAAAAGTATTCAGATCCCTTGGCCTTGCAAAAGTATTCAGACCCTTTGGCCTTGCAAAAGTATTCAGACCCCTAGGCCTTGGAAAAGTATTCAGACCCTTTGGCCTTGCAAAGTATTCAGACCCCTAGGCCTTGGAAAAGTATTCAGACCCCTAGGCCTTGGAAAGTATTCAGACCCTTTGGCCTTGCAAAGTATTCAGACCCCTTGGAAAAGTATTCAGACCCTTTGGCCTTGCAAAGTATTCAGACCCCTTGGAAAAGTATTCAGACCCCTTGGCAAAGTATTCAGACCCCTTGGCAAAGTATTCAGACCCCTTGGAAAAGTATTCAGACCCCTTGGAAAAGTATTCAGACCCCTTGGCAAAGTATTCAGACCCTTTGGCCTTGCAAAGTATTCAGACCCCTTGGAAAAGTATTCAGACCCCTTGGCAAAGTATTCAGACCCCTTGGCAAAGTATTCAGACCCCTTGGAAAAGTATTCAGACCCTTTGGCCTTGCAAAGTATTCAGACCCCTTGGAAAAGTATTCAGACCCCTTGGCAAAGTATTCAGACCCCTTGGCAAAAGTATTCAGACCCCTTGGCAAAAGTATTCAGACCCCTTGGCAAAAGTATTCAGACCCCTTGGAAAAGTATTCAGACTCTTTGGCCTTGCAAAGTATTCAGACCCCTTGGCAAAAGTATTCAGACCCCTTGGCAAAGTATTCAGACCCCTTGGAAAAGTATTCAGACCCTTTGGCAAAGTATTCAGACCCTTGGAAAAGTATTCAGACCCCTTGGCAAAAGTATTCAGACCCCTTGGCAAAAGTATTCAGACCCCTTGGCAAAAGTATTCAGACCCCTTGGCAAAAGTATTCAGACCCCTTGGCAAAAGTATTCAGACCCCTTGGCTAAAGTATTCAGACCCCTTTGGCAAAAGTATTCAGACCCCTTGGCAAAAGTATTCAGACCCCTTGGCAAAAGTATTCAGACCCCTTGGCAAAAGTATTCAGACCCCTTGGCAAAAGAATTAAGACCCCTTGGCAAAAGTATTCAGACCCCTTGGCAAAAGTATTCAGACCCCTTTGGCAAAAGTATTCAGACCCCTTGGCAAAAGTATTCAGACCCCTTGGCAAAAGTATTCAGACCCCTTGGCAAAAGTATTCAGACCCCTTGGCAAAAGTATTCAGACCCCTTTGGCAAAAGTATTCAGACCCCTTGACAAAAGTATTCAGACCCCTTGGCAAAAGTATTCAGACCCCTTGGCAAAAGTATTCAAACCCTTTGCATTTCTTCACATTTTGTTGTGTTACAAAGTGGGATAAACATTTGTTTAATTGTCATTTTGTATAATACAATTTGATGAAGCCCAAAATAACCCTGTAATGTCAAATACTATTATATATATTTTTGTTTGATGAATAAAAACGCAATAACTAAAATATAGTCGTTGCATAAGTATTCAGCTCCCTGAGTCAATACATGTTAGAAACACCGTTGGCAGTGATTACAGCTGTGAGGCTTTCTGGGTAAGTCTCTAAGAACTTTGTACACCTCGATTGTGAAACTTGCCCATTATTCTTTTCTAAATTCTTCAAGCTCTGTCAAGATGTTGGGGATCATGGCTAGACAGCACCTGAGCAGTTTCCTTCCTGTCCTGCAGCTCAGTTCAGAGGAAAAAGGGTATCTTTGATGTGTCTTGGTGGTTTAATGCATAATCCACAGCATAATTATGATCTTGACCATGCTTAAATAGATATTAAATATCTGATTTGTTATTGTTACCCATCAACCAATCATTGCCCTTCTTTATGAGGCTTTCGAAAGCTCCCTGGTCTTTGTAGTTGAATTTGTGTTTGAAATTCAATACTTGACTGAGGGACCTTACAGATGTTGTATGTATGAGGACAGAGGAAGGGGTAGTCATTCAAAAATCATGTCTACCCCTATTATTTCACACAGTGAGTCCATGTCACTTATTATGTGATTTCTTAAACCAAATTCTTAAACCAAATTCTACTCCTGAACTAATTTAGGCTTGCCTAAACTAAGGGTCTGAATACTTATGCATCGACTATATTTTAGTAATGAATTTTGTATTCTTAAAAGAAATATGTAGAAAAATCTGTTGTTCTGCCCCCGAACAAGGAAGTTAACCCACTGTTCCTAGGCTGTCATTGAAAATAATATTTTTTTCTTAACTGACTTGCCTAGTTAAATACATGCAAAATAAAAATTTAAAATAAAGACGCGCCGGCTATGTGTGTACCTACCTGTCTACCTCTCTACCTGTCTACCTGTCTACCTGCCTACCTGTCTACCTGCCTACCTGTCTACCTGTCTACCTGCCTACCTGTCTACCTGCCTACCTGTCTACCTGTCTACCTGCCTACCTGCCTACCTGTCTACCTGCCTACCTGTCTACCTGTCTACCTGCCTACCTGTCTACCTGTCTACCTGCCTACCTGTCTACATGTCTACCTGCCTATCTGCCTACCTGTCTACCTGCCTACCTGCCTACCTGTCTACCTGCCTACCTGTCTACCTGTCTACCTGCCTACCTGTCTACCTGTCTACATGCCTACCTGTCTACCTGCCTACCTGTCTACCTCTCTACCTGTCTACCTGCCTAGCTGTCTACCTGTCTACCTGTCTGCCTGCCTATCTGCCTACCTGCCTACCTGTCTACCTGCCTACCTGTCTACCCGCCTACCTGTCTACCCGCCTACCTGTCTACCTGTCTACCTGTCTACCTGCCTACCTGTCTACCTGCCTACCTGTCTACCTGTCTACCTGTCTACCTGCCTACCTGTCTACCTGTCTACCTGCCTACCTGTCCACCTGTCTACCTGCCTACATGTCTACATGTCTATCTGCCTACCTGTCTACCTGCCTAGTTGTCTACATGCCCACCTATCTACCTGCCTAGCTGTCTACCTGCCCACCTGTCTACCTGCCTACCTGTCTACCTGCCTAGCTGTCTACCTGGCTAGCTGTCTACCTACCTACCTGTCTACCTGCCTAGCTGTCTACCTGTCTACCTGCCTAGCTGTCTACCTGCCTACCTGTCTACCTGCCTACCTGTCTACTTGTCTACCTGCCTACCTGTCTACCTGCCTACCTGTCTACCTGTCTACCTGCCTACCTGCCTACCTGTCTACCTGTCTACCTGCCTACCTGTCTACCTGCCTACCTGTCTACCTGCCTACCTGCCTACCTGTCTACCTGTCTACATTCCTACCTGTCTACCTGCCTACCTGCCTACCTGTCTACCTCTCTACCTGTCTACCTGCCTAGCTGTCTACCTGCCTACCTGTCTACCTGTCTGCCTGCCTACCTGTCTACCTGTCTACCTGCCTACCTGCCTACCCGTCTACCTGCCTACCCGCCTACCCGTCTACCTGTCTACCTGCCTACCTGTCTACCTGCCTACCTGTCTACCTGTCTACCTGCCTACCTGTCTACATGTCTACCTGCCTACCTGTCTACCTGCCTACCTGTCTACCTGCCTACCTGTCTACCTGTTTACCTGCCTACCTGTCTACCTGCCTACCTGTCTACATGCCTACCTGTCTACCTGCCTACCTGCCTACCTCTCTACCTGCCTAGCTGTCTACCTGCCTACCTGTCTACCTGTCTGCCTGCCTACCTGCCTACCTGCCTACCTGTCTACCTGCCTACCCGCCTACCTGTCTACCTGCCTACCTGTCTACCTGTCTACCCATCTACCTGCCTACCTGTCTACCTGCCTACCTGTCTACCTGCCTACCTGTCTACCTGCCTACCTGTCTACCTGTCTACCTGCCTACCTGTCCACCTGTCTACCTGCCTACATGTCTACATGTCTATCTGCCTACCTGTCTACCTGCCTACCTGCCTATTTGTCTACCTGCCCACCTATCTACCTGCCTACCTGCCTAGCTGTCTACCTGCCCACCTGTCTACCTGCCTACCTGCCTAGCTGTCTACCTGCCTAGCTGTCTACCTACCTACCTGTCTACCTGCCTAGCTGTCTACCTGCCTAGCTGTCTACCTGTCTACCCGCCTAGCTGTCTACATGCCCACCTGTCTACCTGCCCACCTGTCTACCTGTCTACCTGCCTAGCTGTCTACCTGCCTACCTGTCTACCTGCCTACCTGTCTACCTGCCTAGCTGTCTACCTGCCTAGCTGTCTACCTGTCTACCTGCCTAGCTGTCTACCTGTCTACCTGCCCACCTGTCCACCTGTCTACCTGCCTATCTGTCTACCTGTCTACCTTCCTAGCTGCCTACCTGTCTACCTGCCTATCTGTCTATCTGTCTACCTGCCTAGCTGTCTACCTGTCTACCTGTCTACCTGCCTAGCTGTCTACCTGCCTAGCTGTCTACCTGCCTACCTGTCTACCCGCCTACCTGCCCACCTGTCTACCTGTGCACCTGTCTACCTGTGGCATATTTTCTTTATTGATATGATAATTATCTCTCTCTTGCTCTCTCTGTACGGTGATGGTTCAGGTGTACCAGTCTCTCTGAGGGACCGGGCTATCAATAACACTCCCTCCCCATCCCCTCCCTCCCTCCCTCTCTCCCTCTGTAGGTAGTAGTATATGGTGATGGTTCAGGTGTACCAGTCTCTCTG
>NC_074700.1:30484563-30497063 GCF_029448725.1 Salvelinus fontinalis | reverse complement strand
AGGACTGTTCCCATGCTAAAACACGTATATAGTGTAGGGGATAGAGAGGACTGTTCCCATGCTAAAACACGTATATAGTGTAGGGGATAGAGAGGACTGTTCCCATGCTAAAACACGTATATAGTGTAGGGGATAGAGAGGACTGTTCCCATGCTAAAACACGTATATAGTGTAGGGGATAGAGAGGACTGTTCCCATGCTAAAACACGTATATAGTGTAGGGGATAGAGAGGACTGTTCCCATGCTAAAACACGTATATAGTGTAGGGGATAGAGAGGACTGTTCCCATGCTAAAACACGTATATAGTGTAGGGGATAGAGAGGACTGTTCCCATGCTAAAACACGTATATAGTGTAGGGGATAGAGAGGACTGTTCCCATGCTAAAACACGTATATAGTGTAGGGGATAGAGAGGACTGTTCCCATGCTAAAACACGTATATAGTGTAGGGGATAGAGAGGACTGTTCCCATGCTAAAACACGTATATAGTGTAGGGGATAGAGAGGACTGTTCCCATGCTAAAACACGTATATAGTGTAGGGGATAGAGAGGACTGTTCCCATGCTAAAACACGTATATAGTGTAGGGGATAGAGAGGACTGTTCCCATGCTAAAACACGTATATAGTGTAGGGGATAGAGAGGACTGTTCCCATGCTAAAACACGTATATAGTGTAGGGGATAGAGAGGACTGTTCCCATGCTAAAACACGTATATAGTGTAGGGGATAGAGAGGACTGTTCCCATGCTAAAACACGTATATAGTGTAGGGGATAGAGAGGACTGTTCCCATGCTAAAACACGTATATAGTGTAGGGGATAGAGAGGACTGTTCCCATGCTAAAACACGTATATAGTGTAGGGGATAGAGAGGACTGTTCCCATGCTAAAACACGTATATAGTGTAGGGGATAGAGAGGACTGTTCCCATGCTAAAACACGTATATAGTGTAGGGGATAGAGAGGACTGTTCCCATGCTAAAACACGTATATAGTGTAGGGGATAGAGAGGACTGTTCCCATGCTAAAACACGTATATAGTGTAGGGGATAGAGAGGACTGTTCCCATGCTAAAACACGTATATAGTGTAGGGGATAGAGAGGACTGTTCCCATGCTAAAACACGTATATAGTGTAGGGGATAGAGAGGACTGTTCCCATGCTAAAACACGTATATAGGTGTAGGGGAGTTCCTAACAGATTAGTGAGTGAACTGTTCCCATGCTAAAACACGTATATAGTGTAGGGGATAGAGAGGACTGTTCCCATGCTAAAACACGTATATAGTGTAGGGGATAGAGAGGACTGTTCCCATGCTAAAACACGTATATAGTGTAGGGGATAGAGAGGACTGTTCCCATGCTAAAACACGTATATAGTGTAGGGGATAGAGAGGACTGTTCCCATGCTAAAACACGTATATAGTGTAGGGGATAGAGAGGACTGTTCCCATGCTAAAACACGTATATAGTGTAGGGGATAGAGAGGACTGTTCCCATGCTAAAACACGTATATAGTGTAGGGGATAGAGAGGACTGTTCCCATGCTAAAACACGTATATAGTGTAGGGGATAGAGAGGACTGTTCCCATGCTAAAACACGTATATAGTGTAGGGGATAGAGAGGACTGTTCCCATGCTAAAACACGTATATAGTGTAGGGGATAGAGAGGACTGTTCCCATGCTAAAACACGTATATAGTGTAGGGGATAGAGAGGACTGTTCCCATGCTAAAACACGTATATAGTGTAGGGGATAGAGAGGACTGTTCCCATGCTAAAACACGTATATAGTGTAGGGGATAGAGAGGACTGTTCCCATGCTAAAACACGTATATAGTGTAGGGGATAGAGAGGACTGTCCCCATGCTAAAACACGTATATAGTGTAGGGGATAGAGAGGACTGTTCCCATGCTAAAACACGTATATAGTGTAGGGGATAGAGAGGACTGTTCCCATGCTAAAACACGTATATAGTGTAGGGGATAGAGAGGACTGTTCCCATGCTAAAACACGTATATAGTGTAGGGGATAGAGAGGACTGTTCCCATGCTAAAACACGTATATAGTGTAGGGGATAGAGAGGACTGTTCCCATGCTAAAACACGTATATAGTGTAGGGGATAGAGAGGACTGTTCCCATGCTAAAACACGTATATAGTGTAGGGGATAGAGAGGACTGTTCCCATGCTAAAACACGTATATAGTGTAGGGGATAGAGAGGACTGTTCCCATGCTAAAACACGTATATAGTGTAGGGGATAGAGAGGACTGTTCCCATGCTAAAACACGTATATAGTGTAGGGGATAGAGAGGACTGTTCCCATGCTAAAACACGTATATAGTGTAGGGGATAGAGAGGACTGTTCCCATGCTAAAACACGTATATAGTGTAGGGGATAGAGAGGACTGTCCCCATGCTAAAACACGTATATAGTGTAGGGGATAGAGAGGACTGTTCCCATGCTAAAACACGTATATAGTGTAGGGGATAGAGAGGACTGTTCCCATGCTAAAACACGTATATAGTGTAGGGGATAGAGAGGACTGTTCCCATGCTAAAACACGTATATAGTGTAGGGGATAGAGAGGACTGTTCCCATGCTAAAACACGTATATAGTGTAGGGGATAGAGAGGACTGTTCCCATGCTAAAACACGTATATAGTGTAGGGGATAGAGAGGACTGTTCCCATGCTAAAACACGTATATAGTGTAGGGGATAGAGAGGACTGTTCCCATGCTAAAACACGTATATAGTGTAGGGGATAGAGAGGACTGTTCCCATGCTAAAACACGTATATAGTGTAGGGGATAGAGAGGACTGTTCCCATGCTAAAACACGTATATAGTGTAGGGGATAGAGAGGACTGTTCCCATGCTAAAACACGTATATAGTGTAGGGGATAGAGAGGACTGTTCCCATGCTAAAACACGTATATAGTGTAGGGGATAGAGAGGACTGTTCCCATGCTAAAACACGTATATAGTGTAGGGGATAGAGAGGACTGTTCCCATGCTAAAACACGTATATAGTGTAGGGGATAGAGAGGACTGTTCCCATGCTAAAACACGTATATAGTGTAGGGGATAGAGAGGACTGTTCCCATGCTAAAACACGTATATAGTGTAGGGGATAGAGAGGACTGTTCCCATGCTAAAACACGTATATAGTGTAGGGGATAGAGAGGACTGTTCCCATGCTAAAACACGTATATAGTGTAGGGGATAGAGAGGACTGTTCCCATGCTAAAACACGTATATAGTGTAGGGTTATGGAGAGGACTGTTCCCATGCTAAAACACGTATATAGTGTAGGGGATAGAGAGGACTGTTCCCATGCTAAAACACGTATATAGTGTAGGGGATAGAGAGGACTGTTCCCATGCTAAAACACGTATATAGTGTAGGGGATAGAGAGGACTGTTCCCATGCTAAAACACGTATATAGTGTAGGGGATAGAGAGGACTGTTCCCATGCTAAAACACGTATATAGTGTAGGGGATAGAGAGGACTGTTCCCATGCTAAAACACGTATATAGTGTAGGGGATAGAGAGGACTGTTCCCATGCTAAAACACGTATATAGTGTAGGGGATAGAGAGGACTGTTCCCATGCTAAAACACGTATATAGTGTAGGGGATAGAGAGGACTGTTCCCATGCTAAAACACGTATATAGTGTAGGGGATAGAGAGGACTGTTCCCATGCTAAAACACGTATATAGTGTAGGGGATAGAGAGGACTGTTCCCATGCTAAAACACGTATATAGTGTAGGGGATAGAGAGGACTGTTCCCATGCTAAAACACGTATATAGTGTAGGGGATAGAGAGGACTGTTCCCATGCTAAAACACGTATATAGTGTAGGGGATAGAGAGGACTGTTCCCATGCTAAAACACGTATATAGTGTAGGGGATAGAGAGGACTGTTCCCATGCTAAAACACGTATATAGTGTAGGGGATAGAGAGGACTGTTCCCATGCTAAAACACGTATATAGTGTAGGGGATAGAGAGGACTGTTCCCATGCTAAAACACGTATATAGTGTAGGGGATAGAGAGGACTGTTCCCATGCTAAAACACGTATATAGTGTAGGGGATAGAGAGGACTGTTCCCATGCTAAAACACGTATATAGTGTAGGGGATAGAGAGGACTGTTCCCATGCTAAAACACGTATATAGTGTAGGGGATAGAGAGGACTGTTCCCATGCTAAAACACGTATATAGTGTAGGGGATAGAGAGGACTGTTCCCATGCTAAAACACGTATATAGTGTAGGGGATAGAGAGGACTGTTCCCATGCTAAAACACGTATATAGTGTAGGGGATAGAGAGGACTGTTCCCATGCTAAAACACGTATATAGTGTAGGGGATAGAGAGGACTGTTCCCATGCTAAAACACGTATATAGTGTAGGGGATAGAGAGGACTGTTCCCATGCTAAAACACGTATATAGTGTAGGGGATAGAGAGGACTGTTCCCATGCTAAAACACGTATATAGTGTAGGGGATAGAGAGGACTGTTCCCATGCTAAAACACGTATATAGTGTAGGGGATAGAGAGGACTGTTCCCATGCTAAAACACGTATATAGTGTAGGGGATAGAGAGGACTGTCCCCATGCTAAAACACGTATATAGTGTAGGGGATAGAGAGGACTGTTCCCATGCTAAAACACGTATATAGTGTAGGGGATAGAGAGGACTGTTCCCATGCTAAAACACGTATATAGTGTAGGGGATAGAGAGGACTGTTCCCATGCTAAAACACGTATATAGTGTAGGGGATAGAGAGGACTGTTCCCATGCTAAAACACGTATATAGTGTAGGGGATAGAGAGGACTGTTCCCATGCTAAAACACGTATATAGTGTAGGGGATAGAGAGGACTGTTCCCATGCTAAAACACGTATATAGTGTAGGGGATAGAGAGGACTGTTCCCATGCTAAAACACGTATATAGTGTAGGGGATAGAGAGGACTGTTCCCATGCTAAAACACGTATATAGTGTAGGGGATAGAGAGGACTGTTCCCATGCTAAAACACGTATATAGTGTAGGGGATAGAGAGGACTGTTCCCATGCTAAAACACGTATATAGTGTAGGGGATAGAGAGGACTGTTCCCATGCTAAAACACGTATATAGTGTAGGGGATAGAGAGGACTGTTCCCATGCTAAAACACGTATATAGTGTAGGGGATAGAGAGGACTGTTCCCATGCTAAAACACGTATATAGTGTAGGGGATAGAGAGGACTGTTCCCATGCTAAAACACGTATATAGTGTAGGGGATAGAGAGGACTGTTCCCATGCTAAAACACGTATATAGTGTAGGGGATAGAGAGGACTGTTCCCATGCTAAAACACGTATATAGTGTAGGGGATAGAGAGGACTGTTCCCATGCTAAAACACGTATATAGTGTAGGGGATAGAGAGGACTGTTCCCATGCTAAAACACGTATATAGTGTAGGGGATAGAGAGGACTGTTCCCATGCTAAAACACGTATATAGTGTAGGGGATAGAGAGGACTGTTCCCATGCTAAAACACGTATATAGTGTAGGGGATAGAGAGGACTGTTCCCATGCTAAAACACGTATATAGTGTAGGGGATAGAGAGGACTGTTCCCATGCTAAAACACGTATATAGTGTAGGGGATAGAGAGGACTGTTCCCATGCTAAAACACGTATATAGTGTAGGGGATAGAGAGGACTGTTCCCATGCTAAAACACGTATATAGTGTAGGGGATAGAGAGGACTGTTCCCATGCTAAAACACGTATATAGTGTAGGGGATAGAGAGGACTGTTCCCATGCTAAAACACGTATATAGTGTAGGGGATAGAGAGGACTGTTCCCATGCTAAAACACGTATATAGTGTAGGGGATAGAGAGGACTGTTCCCATGCTAAAACACGTATATAGTGTAGGGGATAGAGAGGACTGTTCCCATGCTAAAACACGTATATAGTGTAGGGGATAGAGAGGACTGTTCCCATGCTAAAACACGTATATAGTGTAGGGGATAGAGAGGACTGTTCCCATGCTAAAACACGTATATAGTGTAGGGGATAGAGAGGACTGTTCCCATGCTAAAACACGTATATAGTGTAGGGGATAGAGAGGACTGTTCCCATGCTAAAACACGTATATAGTGTAGGGGATAGAGAGGACTGTTCCCATGCTAAAACACGTATATAGTGTAGGGGATAGAGAGGACTGTTCCCATGCTAAAACACGTATATAGTGTAGGGGATAGAGAGGACTGTTCCCATGCTAAAACACGTATATAGTGTAGGGGATAGAGAGGACTGTTCCCATGCTAAAACACGTATATAGTGTAGGGGATAGAGAGGACTGTTCCCATGCTAAAACACGTATATAGTGTAGGGGATAGAGAGGACTGTTCCCATGCTAAAACACGTATATAGTGTAGGGGATAGAGAGGACTGTTCCCATGCTAAAACACGTATATAGTGTAGGGGATAGAGAGGACTGTTCCCATGCTAAAACACGTATATAGTGTAGGGGATAGAGAGGACTGTTCCCATGCTAAAACACGTATATAGTGTAGGGGATAGAGAGGACTGTTCCCATGCTAAAACACGTATATAGTGTAGGGGATAGAGAGGACTGTTCCCATGCTAAAACACGTATATAGTGTAGGGGATAGAGAGGACTGTTCCCATGCTAAAACACGTATATAGTGTAGGGGATAGAGAGGACTGTTCCCATGCTAAAACACGTATATAGTGTAGGGGATAGAGAGGACTGTTCCCATGCTAAAACACGTATATAGTGTAGGGGATAGAGAGGACTGTTCCCATGCTAAAACACGTATATAGTGTAGGGGATAGAGAGGACTGTTCCCATGCTAAAACACGTATATAGTGTAGGGGATAGAGAGGACTGTTCCCATGCTAAAACACGTATATAGTGTAGGGGATAGAGAGGACTGTTCCCATGCTAAAACACGTATATAGTGTAGGGGATAGAGAGGACTGTTCCCATGCTAAAACACGTATATAGTGTAGGGGATAGAGAGGACTGTTCCCATGCTAAAACACGTATATAGTGTAGGGGATAGAGAGGACTGTTCCCATGCTAAAACACGTATATAGTGTAGGGGATAGAGAGGACTGTTCCCATGCTAAAACACGTATATAGTGTAGGGGATAGAGAGGACTGTTCCCATGCTAAAACACGTATATAGTGTAGGGGATAGAGAGGACTGTTCCCATGCTAAAACACGTATATAGTGTAGGGGATAGAGAGGACTGTTCCCATGCTAAAACACGTATATAGTGTAGGGGATAGAGAGGACTGTTCCCATGCTAAAACACGTATATAGTGTAGGGGATAGAGAGGACTGTTCCCATGCTAAAACACGTATATAGTGTAGGGGATAGAGAGGACTGTTCCCATGCTAAAACACGTATATAGTGTAGGGGATAGAGAGGACTGTTCCCATGCTAAAACACGTATATAGTGTAGGGGATAGAGAGGACTGTTCCCATGCTAAAACACGTATATAGTGTAGGGGATAGAGAGGACTGTTCCCATGCTAAAACACGTATATAGTGTAGGGGATAGAGAGGACTGTTCCCATGCTAAAACACGTATATAGTGTAGGGGATAGAGAGGACTGTTCCCATGCTAAAACACGTATATAGTGTAGGGGATAGAGAGGACTGTTCCCATGCTAAAACACGTATATAGTGTAGGGGATAGAGAGGACTGTTCCCATGCTAAAACACGTATATAGTGTAGGGGATAGAGAGGACTGTTCCCATGCTAAAACACGTATATAGTGTAGGGGATAGAGAGGACTGTTCCCATGCTAAAACACGTATATAGTGTAGGGGATAGAGAGGACTGTTCCCATGCTAAAACACGTATATAGTGTAGGGGATAGAGAGGACTGTTCCCATGCTAAAACACGTATATAGTGTAGGGGATAGAGAGGACTGTTCCCATGCTAAAACACGTATATAGTGTAGGGGATAGAGAGGACTGTTCCCATGCTAAAACACGTATATAGTGTAGGGGATAGAGAGGACTGTTCCCATGCTAAAACACGTATATAGTGTAGGGGATAGAGAGGACTGTTCCCATGCTAAAACACGTATATAGTGTAGGGGATAGAGAGGACTGTTCCCATGCTAAAACACGTATATAGTGTAGGGGATAGAGAGGACTGTTCCCATGCTAAAACACGTATATAGTGTAGGGGATAGAGAGGACTGTTCCCATGCTAAAACACGTATATAGTGTAGGGGATAGAGAGGACTGTTCCCATGCTAAAACACGTATATAGTGTAGGGGATAGAGAGGACTGTTCCCATGCTAAAACACGTATATAGTGTAGGGGATAGAGAGGACTGTTCCCATGCTAAAACACGTATATAGTGTAGGGGATAGAGAGGACTGTTCCCATGCTAAAACACGTATATAGTGTAGGGGATAGAGAGGACTGTTCCCATGCTAAAACACGTATATAGTGTAGGGGATAGAGAGGACTGTTCCCATGCTAAAACACGTATATAGTGTAGGGGATAGAGAGGACTGTTCCCATGCTAAAACACGTATATAGTGTAGGGGATAGAGAGGACTGTTCCCATGCTAAAACACGTATATAGTGTAGGGGATAGAGAGGACTGTTCCCATGCTAAAACACGTATATAGTGTAGGGGATAGAGAGGACTGTTCCCATGCTAAAACACGTATATAGTGTAGGGGATAGAGAGGACTGTTCCCATGCTAAAACACGTATATAGTGTAGGGGATAGAGAGGACTGTTCCCATGCTAAAACACGTATATAGTGTAGGGGATAGAGAGGACTGTTCCCATGCTAAAACACGTATATAGTGTAGGGGATAGAGAGGACTGTTCCCATGCTAAAACACGTATATAGTGTAGGGGATAGAGAGGACTGTTCCCATGCTAAAACACGTATATAGTGTAGGGGATAGAGAGGACTGTTCCCATGCTAAAACACGTATATAGTGTAGGGGATAGAGAGGACTGTTCCCATGCTAAAACACGTATATAGTGTAGGGGATAGAGAGGACTGTTCCCATGCTAAAACACGTATATAGTGTAGGGGATAGAGAGGACTGTTCCCATGCTAAAACACGTATATAGTGTAGGGGATAGAGAGGACTGTTCCCATGCTAAAACACGTATATAGTGTAGGGGATAGAGAGGACTGTTCCCATGCTAAAACACGTATATAGTGTAGGGGATAGAGAGGACTGTTCCCATGCTAAAACACGTATATAGTGTAGGGGATAGAGAGGACTGTTCCCATGCTAAAACACGTATATAGTGTAGGGGATAGAGAGGACTGTTCCCATGCTAAAACACGTATATAGTGTAGGGGATAGAGAGGACTGTTCCCATGCTAAAACACGTATATAGTGTAGGGGATAGAGAGGACTGTTCCCATGCTAAAACACGTATATAGTGTAGGGGATAGAGAGGACTGTTCCCATGCTAAAACACGTATATAGTGTAGGGGATAGAGAGGACTGTTCCCATGCTAAAACACGTATATAGTGTAGGGGATAGAGAGGACTGTTCCCATGCTAAAACACGTATATAGTGTAGGGGATAGAGAGGACTGTTCCCATGCTAAAACACGTATATAGTGTAGGGGATAGAGAGGACTGTTCCCATGCTAAAACACGTATATAGTGTAGGGGATAGAGAGGACTGTTCCCATGCTAAAACACGTATATAGTGTAGGGGATAGAGAGGACTGTTCCCATGCTAAAACACGTATATAGTGTAGGGGATAGAGAGGACTGTTCCCATGCTAAAACACGTATATAGTGTAGGGGATAGAGAGGACTGTTCCCATGCTAAAACACGTATATAGTGTAGGGGATAGAGAGGACTGTTCCCATGCTAAAACACGTATATAGTGTAGGGGATAGAGAGGACTGTTCCCATGCTAAAACA
Organism: Salvelinus fontinalis; assembly: GCF_029448725.1. Taxonomy (NCBI): domain Eukaryota; kingdom Metazoa; phylum Chordata; class Actinopteri; order Salmoniformes; family Salmonidae; genus Salvelinus; species Salvelinus fontinalis. Next base: position 30,487,087 of record NC_074700.1, on the reverse strand, counting down.
CGTATATAGTGTAGGGGATAGAGAGGACTGTTCCCATGCTAAAACACGTATATAGTGTAGGGGATAGAGAGGACTGTTCCCATGCTAAAACACGTATATAGTGTAGGGGATAGAGAGGACTGTTCCCATGCTAAAACACGTATATAGTGTAGGGGATAGAGAGGACTGTTCCCATGCTAAAACACGTATATAGTGTAGGGGATAGAGAGGACTGTTCCCATGCTAAAACACGTATATAGTGTAGGGGATAGAGAGGACTGTTCCCATGCTAAAACACGTATATAGTGTAGGGGATAGAGAGGACTGTTCCCATGCTAAAACACGTATATAGTGTAGGGGATAGAGAGGACTGTTCCCATGCTAAAACACGTATATAGTGTAGGGGATAGAGAGGACTGTTCCCATGCTAAAACACGTATATAGTGTAGGGGATAGAGAGGACTGTTCCCATGCTAAAACACGTATATAGTGTAGGGGATAGAGAGGACTGTTCCCATGCTAAAACACGTATATAGTGTAGGGGATAGAGAGGACTGTTCCCATGCTAAAACACGTATATAGTGTAGGGGATAGAGAGGACTGTTCCCATGCTAAAACACGTATATAGTGTAGGGGATAGAGAGGACTGTTCCCATGCTAAAACACGTATATAGTGTAGGGGATAGAGAGGACTGTTCCCATGCTAAAACACGTATATAGTGTAGGGGATAGAGAGGACTGTTCCCATGCTAAAACACGTATATAGTGTAGGGGATAGAGAGGACTGTTCCCATGCTAAAACACGTATATAGTGTAGGGGATAGAGAGGACTGTTCCCATGCTAAAACACGTATATAGTGTAGGGGATAGAGAGGACTGTTCCCATGCTAAAACACGTATATAGTGTAGGGGATAGAGAGGACTGTTCCCATGCTAAAACACGTATATAGTGTAGGGGATAGAGAGGACTGTTCCCATGCTAAAACACGTATATAGTGTAGGGGATAGAGAGGACTGTTCCCATGCTAAAACACGTATATAGTGTAGGGGATAGAGAGGACTGTTCCCATGCTAAAACACGTATATAGTGTAGGGGATAGAGAGGACTGTTCCCATGCTAAAACACGTATATAGTGTAGGGGATAGAGAGGACTGTTCCCATGCTAAAACACGTATATAGTGTAGGGGATAGAGAGGACTGTTCCCATGCTAAAACACGTATATAGTGTAGGGGATAGAGAGGACTGTTCCCATGCTAAAACACGTATATAGTGTAGGGGATAGAGAGGACTGTTCCCATGCTAAAACACGTATATAGTGTAGGGGATAGAGAGGACTGTTCCCATGCTAAAACACGTATATAGTGTAGGGGATAGAGAGGACTGTTCCCATGCTAAAACACGTATATAGTGTAGGGGATAGAGAGGACTGTTCCCATGCTAAAACACGTATATAGTGTAGGGGATAGAGAGGACTGTTCCCATGCTAAAACACGTATATAGTGTAGGGGATAGAGAGGACTGTTCCCATGCTAAAACACGTATATAGTGTAGGGGATAGAGAGGACTGTTCCCATGCTAAAACACGTATATAGTGTAGGGGATAGAGAGGACTGTTCCCATGCTAAAACACGTATATAGTGTAGGGGATAGAGAGGACTGTTCCCATGCTAAAACACGTATATAGTGTAGGGGATAGAGAGGACTGTTCCCATGCTAAAACACGTATATAGTGTAGGGGATAGAGAGGACTGTTCCCATGCTAAAACACGTATATAGTGTAGGGGATAGAGAGGACTGTTCCCATGCTAAAACACGTATATAGTGTAGGGGATAGAGAGGACTGTTCCCATGCTAAAACACGTATATAGTGTAGGGGATAGAGAGGACTGTTCCCATGCTAAAACACGTATATAGTGTAGGGGATAGAGAGGACTGTTCCCATGCTAAAACACGTATATAGTGTAGGGGATAGAGAGGACTGTTCCCATGCTAAAACACGTATATAGTGTAGGGGATAGAGAGGACTGTTCCCATGCTAAAACACGTATATAGTGTAGGGGATAGAGAGGACTGTTCCCATGCTAAAACACGTATATAGTGTAGGGGATAGAGAGGACTGTCCCCATGCTAAAACACGTATATAGTGTAGGGGATAGAGAGGACTGTTCCCATGCTAAAACACGTATATAGTGTAGGGGATAGAGAGGACTGTCCCCATGCTAAAACACGTATATAGTGTAGGGGATAGAGAGGACTGTCCCCATGCTAAAACACGTATATAGTGTAGGGGATAGAGAGGACTGTTCCCATGCTAAAACACGTATATAGTGTAGGGGATAGAGAGGACTGTTCCCATGCTAAAACACGTATATAGTGTAGGGGATAGAGAGGACTGTCCCCATGCTAAAACACGTATATAGTGTAGGGGATAGAGAGGACTGTCCCCATGCTAAAACACGTATATAGTGTAGGGGATAGAGAGGACTGTTCCCATGCTAAAACACGTATATAGTGTAGGGTTATGGAGAGGACTGTCCCCATGC